>NC_139217.1:51225125-51463540 GCF_055691185.1 Crinia signifera
TGTGGAGTCTCTTATTACCAACAATGTTTTTTACAATGGTCCTTCCACCAAGCTATTTATGACGTTACTAACCATGACCTTGAAATGTAACTATTTTTTATTCAATAATGAGTTCTTCCTGCAGTTACAGGGGTGTGCGATGGGGTCCTCAGTGGCCCCATCGTACGCCAACTGTTTCATGTTCTTGGTGGAACAAGAATTATTCTTCTCCAGACCGAGCGTCAGCAGTGAACTTCGTCTATATACACGGTACATAGACGATTTATTGGTCATATGGACGGGCTCCCAATTAGAACTGGAGACCCTCATTAATGACCATAATGCTACACCATCCCCGGTAAAGTTCACTTTTGAGATCAGCAGTAGCAACATCCATTATTTAGATGTCAACATCTCTTTAAACAATGGTGTGGTCAAAACGTCTTTATTTGTAAAAACTACAGATCGTAACAATTTACTGCTGGCTAGCAGTAGTCACCCCACCCCCCTAAAAGCAGGACTCCCGTTTTCTCAGATGCTACGGGTTTGTAGAATTACGAGTGACCCAGCAGAGCTCCAATGTGCCCTTACAGACATGATTTTAAAATTCTCCCAACGTGGTTATACCATGCAGTCTCTGTTGGAAGCTAAGAATAAGGTGTTGAAAATCCCACGAGATAAGCTATTTGTGCCCAAAGATAGATCTGCCCAACAAGAAAAATTTGTGTGGGTGAATAAGTATCATCAGGGCAGCAGTCAGATTAACAAATCTGCAAAAAAATATTGGCCCATTATTAGTGGGGATCACTCCTTAAAATCCCTTAGCAACCACCGGCTGATGAACGCCTACACTAGAGGTAAGAACCTGAAATCTTACCTGGTTAAAAATGATGTAGCCCCTTTGCTTGTGAACCCCACAAGAGCCCCCCCGTTTTTGAGCGCCCGTCCTGGTTGCTTCAAGTGCACAGGGTGTACCACCTGTAATTACATGGTGGCAGGTGACAAATTCTATCATCCATTTTCAGGTAAATGTTATTCCATCAGACAAAGAGTCTCCTGCCACACTAAATATGTGGTATACCTTATCAGCTGCCCGTGCGGTCGACACTATGTCGGCAAGACCGAATGTGCATTCAAGGAGCGAGCTGCTGGGCATCGCTCCACCATCAAAGCAGCCATAGCATCAGGACGCAGTGAACATCCTGTAGCCAGGCATTTTGCCGAAGCTAGGCACCCCCTAGCAACTCTCCGCTACAGGATTATTGAACACATTTTGCCCAACATTCGTGGTGGTAACAGGGGGTTAAAGCTTTTGCAAGCCGAGTGTAGATGGATCTTCAGATTGGACACACAGGCACCCAGAGGGTTAAATGAATACCTTGGGTTATCCTGTTTCCTGAAATAGATTCAGGAATTGTGAATGTCAGTCTTATGCGAAGTCCCTGTACTGATACATGCAATTTACCCTAAAGTGTACTGTGTCAGTTCTTTTACGTGTCGATTACCATGCCGATATTCTTCCTGCTGTAAATATGTTCTTTTGAACCCTGTAAATATTTTGTATCTTTATTATTCACTTGGTGGTGTTAGGTGCCCTCCCAGCCCTCCCCCAAAGTGGGCGGATGACGTCATCACGGACGCACGCTGGCCGGCGGCGGGAGAGGACCGGGACGGACTGTACGGTATATAGGTAAGACATTTTCTATGTTTGTATGTGAAGCACCCTGACGAAAAAGCAAGTAAAGTGCTTTGAAACGTTGGTTAACAAACCTTTGTGGGTCTGATTCTTCTTGGTTGAGTGCCGCCGTCCGTACCTGTATTCAGCTTTGGGATTACCTCTCTGCTTTGGAAGGCACCGCCGGACATTTACACCTCGTATTGGATGTGGAGTGGAGCTGAGTGCCGCACAAAACTGTCTCTATATATATATATATATATATATATATAATTTCTTTTTTGAGTTTTTCGGGTCATTCTTGGGTTGAATTATGTGAGGGACAGAAGTTGCTTCAGTTTGTCCACAAACTATAATTGGAAGCCGCAAGTACTGTACTGTTTTGTCTATCACGCTGACCCTAAATTTGAGTTGGTCATGCACCAACAACCTGAGGCACCCCAGGGCGCTAAAGCACACTGTTTGGGAACCACTTGGGTAGACCATTGATGGTGTGGTCGATTCTATTCCGCATGATGTAAATCAAATATGTAGAGTTCACTGTACAGGGCTGGCCAATGCTAATAACCTATATGGCCTTTTATGTGTTCATAGTGCAATATTCAGTTGTTGAATATTGCCTGATCACCCATTTAAAGTTATGGGATATTGCGGGGCGATATTCAATAGATTTTTTTTATTTATTTTTGGCATATATCGCTCTTGTCTGTTTTAGCTGTGCTTAAATGAGCAAGCTGACGTTATGTCAGCCTGCCCGTAGGCAGAAATGGTTTAATACCGCCGGCAGGTGGATGCGCAAGTTTGCCATAAACAATACCGCTCAGTGTGGGTTAAAATGTAAATGAAGACTGTATCTGGCAGAGACAACGCTATGGTGTCTCTTCAGTGTTCTGATGTTACTTCAAGTCTGTTTCCTGCATTATACCAAGAGGCGGAGTCTTCCACAGTGTAACCTTCTGATGAACTTGTACATAGCGCAGTGTGGGAGAGGTGTCCTATGCCCAGCATCTGTTCTCACTCTTCTCTAACCATTCACACCGGGAGTATTGCTACAAGCGCTTGTGAACTTGTTCAGTGCTTGTAAAATGGATCATGGTTGATTTACAGGGAGTCGTTGGCATGGGCTGTTTCTAATCCATGTTTCTGTTTAGGAGATTGCAGTTACTAATATTTAGATGTTCCAATGCATTCATTAGAAAAAGGCAGGAGGATCTCCGTGAGGATGCATTTCAGCTCATTGTACTGATTGGCAATACTTAACTATAGCTGCAATCGTAACACCGCACAGAAATACCCATAACAAGTAGGAGAAACCGCTATGTGCTATAGTTTACATACACAGATTACAGAGTCTTATAAATGCCATTACAAGTATGTTTTTACATGCAATCTAACATGAAAATAAACATACAGATGACCTTAAGAAAAGATTCTTTGTAAACTCGCTCTTTAGCTGTTTGCTTGTATCGAGTAAAACCATAAACATGGTCATTGTCTTGATAACACTCGTGTCTCTTGTGTAGTGATTGTTAAAAAGTACACAATAAAAGTATACAAATGCCAGGAGACAGGGTCTGCCTTTCATCCACTCTGATTATGGGGAGGGTTTTATTTTTATAGTGCAATTTGATAGTGACTGGTAAAATCCCCATGTGTCCAGTTTCTGTCTAACTTGTTACGTATTACTTGTTGCTGCAATTGCAGCACTGACCGCACCGTGGGGTAGATGGATGAAGAAGTGAGCCATAGGAGAAGTGGACCCCTTTCCTGTAGTTAGGAGCTGGATCAAATCTCTTGTAGCTCACAGCAAAAGTATCACTCTGCAGAGCTTTTATTGAAGCGATTTAGGTGGATTAAGTCCTCTAGTACCCTGAGCTGCATCCTGACAGACACACATCTCTACCATTTGCTTATTCTGGGAGGCGGGGGCAATGGCAAGGGAGAGTTAAGGCAAGCTAATGTATGGACAGATTGACAGGTAGTGTGGTAATGATCAGATATTGTGGAAATCATCATTGTACAGAGAACACATAAATAATGATGCAGACCGAAATCATCATTGTACAGAGAACACATAAATAATGATGCAGACCTTATTTCTTTCACATTTTATGAGCGCAATTGTTTTGTGGGTGCCCTCTAAAGCTATTCGATTGTTCCTTCCACTGGGCTCACATTCGCTATGTGTGTGCGCCCATTACTACTGGGTTTAGCCACTTAAAGCGGCTAAACTTGGGCATTTAAAGTCAGGATTTGGGTGTCCAAACCCAGGGGGATGCTAAATGTTTGTTTGATCAGAGTAACAATTGAATATCTCTACTTTAGACGAGCATTACAATAGACGGCCAGCTGGGGGCGTGCACAACATTTGAATTGTCACCTTTTTTATGTTTTGAGGCAGTTATAGTATTAGAAAGAAAAGGGTGTGGGTGTGGTATGATTCACCGACATCGGGATCCCGACTGCCTGGTATCAGACAGCATGGCCAGCGCAACAAAGCCCCTTGCGGGCTCGGTGGTGAGCTACACTCGCCACCGATTCTACTCTCCCTCTATGGGGGTCGTGGAACCCCACGAGGGAAAATAGCCGACGGCCGTCGGGATCCCGATGTCGAGTTAATGACTGACGGGACCCCGTCCGCCACCCAAAATCCCTGGGATCCAATGTAACCTGGCTTTCTTAGTTCATATCAGCTGCCACTATTAGGGTTTGTGACCGGTGAAGTCCATCATGAGCCTGGCTGACTCACTCACTGCTTACTCCCCTCTCTGCTTAATATGGTGTTGCGCTTGGGCACGATAAGTTCGATAACTAATGGGCACCCTATGACACAAACTGCATCAACATAATAGAAACCCATCACCACAGTGACGTAAGTTTGTCCCAGTTGCCCAGAGGCACGAGAAATAGTGGTGCCCCCTCCACACATACACAGCACCTTCTATAACTATACAGTATGTACAGTTATGTACATGTATGGTCCTGCTAGGAGGGGGAGTCATCCACAGAAGCGATATTGATGGCTTTCAATTAACTGATTAAAACTTGCAGGGTAGGAGAGGTGCCCCTTTGGGAGAAGGAGCCCAGTGGCAGATGACTCAATTGCCTCCCAGAGTTATTTTATTTACAGATTCCGTTGCGCTTTACATTAGTAGACCGTGATAAAACAAACCGGGTAACAGACATGGAGGTTAGAGGGCCCTGCTGCAAGCTTACAATCTATATGGACAATCTATAGAGTTACGCCTCCATCACCACCTACCCTCTACTTTGTGGTGTAAACCAGCATTTCTGTAAATTGAATTTGAAATCTACTTGTGATGTGTTTTTGTGTGTGTGTACACATCCACTTGCTGTGCCTGGAGGATCACCATTCAGGAACAAATGACCTTTCTGGCTCCTCTTGGGCTTGTGACGGGTTAAAGTATAGTCTTCTGGCTATGTACACAGATGTTTCCTGTACTGGGGATTGCTGCACCTTCTGACTGATTCAGCTGAATGCACAGCCTCTTACTGTCCCAGCTCAGGTGGAGTCCGGACTCGTTGGAGCATCTCTTTTCACATTTAATTGGTCCATTCTTTTCTGTAATCTTCTGTAATTTTATATAAATTCAGTAACGTGTATTTTCCACATGAGGAAGCCCTGTAATTGTTTCAGTTTATATTTAATAAGATTTCTTTTGAGATGAAATTATCTTTAATTTTCTTAACCTCTTCTTTTTTATTTTATTTTTTGATAATTTCAGATTTGTCATGGAAAATTTGCTTAATGAAACAAATGTTTTATGTATTGTTTTTAATATATTTCTGTGCGCACCACTTAAATAGTTTTTTGATTTATTAGGTTGTAAAGGCCCTTAAGGGCTCTCATTATAGTTGCTTGAATTATCTTTGTTGAAGCTTGGTCATTGCGCTTGGATGCCGGCTGTGTGATATTAAAATGTAGTACCTGATACCTGTATCCAAGTATTGGCTGTACAATAAAGGGTAACTCATCATTCTCACTGCAGATATACATACATGGGTTACAAGTGGATGCGCGGAGCAAGAAAAATCATTATTCTAAATTTTTTTTTTTATTATTTTTTTTTTAATGGACCTAAAAACCACGCCAAACGGAATAGATGGAGAAACACATGCAGTCCCAAACATGACTGCAAATTCGGGGATGTCTGGAAACTCTTAGATCTATTCCAAGCATTTTCAGGCAGTATCTGAGAAATTGTGCATTGTGTGACCAGCATTAATGGTTTTGGTCGAGCATTACAGTTTGGGGCCTATTTATAGGGCTAGCTAAACTAGGGAATACTGATAAGTAAATTCAATTAGTTGTGAGGCCACTTTCCTGTGCCGGATATATGCCACACTTGCTGCATCTCTGAGTTCACTTCCCCTTAGCATTGTGTACAAAATAAGCAAGTCCAGGCTGCAAGGATACACTTGGCGTTTTCACACTGTTGCAACAGCACCTCTAATCTATTTGACCCCCTACACCTTAACATTGTCCTTGTATTAGCTGCATATTCATAGCTTTTTTTGTAGGACATTAAAGATGCACATCTTCACGCCTGCTGCATTCAGCATAGCCAGATGCAAGCTTTTGCTAGGAACCTTAGCATGTATTAAAAGAATGTTGCTCTAGAAAGCCAGGTTTTTTTTTTAACACACCTTTTTATGGCCATTGGCATCAAAACTACCCGAAAGCAAAGTCCATTCCAATAATAAAGAAAAATAAATCTAGGTTCCTTTTGATCTTTAGCACTTTGTAATTAATGCTTATTGGTAATGCACATTCAATACCTAAAGAACCGCTGGTGTATTCAGTAGTTAAGTGTAGGAAACCTCTTTTATCTTTCCCACAGACCTGCTGTTGCTGGAGGTTTTATCTGTTGGGATGCTGGAACATTGGTACATTTTAGACAAAGCCCCACCATAGCCGTCATAATGAAGTCATTGTTGTATATAATAAGTGACTGACTTGGGAGACTTATAACTGAGAACAGTGTTGCATATGCTAGAAACAGACTGATGCAGGGGAAATTATCAAGTGTTTATGTGTAACTAAAGGCTTGCATAATAGCTGCACAGCGAGTGGGATATTGTTCTTCCATGTGGTCTTGGGTGTATTCTCATCAGAGATTTATTTCTACTGACTAGAGCCCCGCACACATGGGGCGATGGGATCACCGTGCTAAACACAGATCGCTCGCTCAGTACACATCGCTGACACACATGCGATACACACGTGATGTCTGCTGAGTGTTCTGTACAGACCATTTTTCTCTGAGAACACTGGCAAGTTGCATGCAGTCAAAATATAGTCAGGCGCTGGCAATGTGGAGGACCGTGTACCACCATCGCAATGGGCTGTACACATGGGGCGAAGTATACTAAATCTAGTCAGATTGCTTAGAAATAGGCCTTCAGTCTAATTTGGGTGCTCGAGCAGAAATATTGGCACAGGACAATTTAATTTTTGCCACGGGGTGCCACGTAGTGGGTGGCATTTGAAAAGTAATTGAATCGCCCCCTGGTTGTAGAACAGCTGGTATAAAGGTGGATAAGTTTTTCCATTAGGGTTGTCTTTCACAGTTGTGTTGTATGCACTAAGTAAATCAGTTCAGTGTGGTCATACTGACTACTTCAGAGCAGGGGAGGACTAGAACATATTGCTTGCATTTATTTTCGAGTCCCAGCCTGAAATATTTACACTTGCCGATAAGTTATGGATTTCTCCGGTTACTCTGTAGCTGGTGATTTATGGAAGGATAAAGAGATGGTATTTGTACACTAATGGGAGTCCTGCCCACAGCACTATTGGAATTTCTCTCACAGCTGTTTAGCGTTAAGAAATAATCTTGTACATTCACGCTGGCTTTTAATTGAGTTAATCACATTGTTTTAAGACTTCACATTCTGCTCTGTATATAATGACTGGCAGATCTCCTTTTCGGTTGTATCCAAGTATGTATTATGTTTTTCCATCGTATTGGGGCCTTGTTTATCATGGTGGTTTATTTTACATAGGTCTAATGGCCCATACACCCTTGCTGATGCTGGCGATGATACTACTTTACCTGTTTAGGAGCATATTTATTTAAAAAAGGCGCCGAAGATTTTTGTGTTTGAATTGTCTGCTGTCACAGCCAGGCGCATGTCAGAGCAATTCAATTGTTGCTCCGTTTCTGCTTTCTGTTTCCTGAGGTGGTGAGCTGAAATGTGCAAAGTGGCCCACACCCAGAGCTTAAGCTGCTTTACACAACTAATCCCGGCACTGCAGGTTACGAACAGTGGAATGAGAAAAATCACAATTGTATAGCCGTGTCCAGTCCCCTTTAGATAAACGCACATTTGGTGACGTAATACAGATTGCACGTTATCGAACGCGCACATACTTGTCTTTGAACTTTACAGCCTCACTAAGGACAGATAAATGTTTTTGGAATCCAGCAGTGGACACACTGTCCTCTGAGTCTATATAATTGACAGATTTTGGTCACAGAATATTACCTAAGATAATTTGTGAGCCTTTGAGAAACCAGCATTGATGGTTTCCTTCATATAAAAAGATTGTTCTCATTGGACCATCTTATATTTTTTTTTTATCTGTTTTGTGATCTACTGTACACCTCTGACTGCAAATTGGTGTAAATCTCTCAATCAAACTGATTTATTTCTGCCCCTGATGAAGTCATGCTATTGACAAAACGCGTCGGGCTGCCTACACAACTTGATGATCACCACTGTCAATATCCTGAAAGGATACTTATTACTGTACCTTTTTGATTTTATTGAGTAGTATACACAATTTGTTTTCACTTTTTACAACAGTTGTTTTTTCCATTAACTACTTCATAGCGCCCTGTGAACCTTTCTTTCTGTCATTTCTATTGTTGGATTCTGCCTAACGGGATCCTTAGAGGTTCTGCTCCATTTGTATAGAGCGCGGATTGGGGTCTCTTCTATCTATCTCTCTCGCTTTTCATCTTATGTCACATTTATTTAAATCTATAAATGTTACCAATTTTAACATGCTGCCATTATATATAGATAGATCAATCTATATCCGGCGTGAGCTGCATTTCTGTGCTAAGGTCTTTACTGAATGTTTGCTACGTAAGTGTTCATTTGCTATTCTCTTGCAGGGTTTGTTACCTGCAAGTATTTGTGTTGTAGGGGGTCTGCCCTGTTAGCCCCGAAAAGCCAACACGAGCCGCGACTTATCGGTTATTGTTTCACTTGCCTCAGTTTCCCCCGAACCTGTATTTAATGGAATTGCCCCAACTAAAAGATTATGCAAACAACTTGTTTTTCACATCCAACTGTTTTTTGCCAATAATTGGATTATCCCCCAACGTGTGTTGGGGCCTGCATAGCCCTTTATGCAAGCATTTATTTTCTGAGCATGCATCGTGCAAATTCAGGCAAGATCCACGACACATACTGGTGTTCTATGCAATCTGCCTCAGCTGCTTAGGATGCATGTCTTCCCAGTGATATCTAGGACATGGCATATCTACTCCCATAAACATTCCCATAGCCCCGAGGTGTCTGCTGAGCTTTATGACCTTGCTTGCATTCTTGCCATGGGCATAGATCATATCTTAATCCAATAATTAAATACATGCTGCCCAGAAGCTTTAAGGTCTCTCGCATACTACTGGAATTTTATCTTGTGTGAGGAGATTTCCTTTAAGTTTACATGGTCAAATGAGGATTTATGTGAGGAGGGGAGGGGGGGGGGGTGTTCCATTCTACGTTCTTGACACAATGTGCTTTTCCTATACTGTAAGGAGCGTTCGTACCTCAGGATTTGCCTCACACCCGCTGTCACTGATAAGTGTTCAGCCAAGCATTGAGACAGTTCTCTGCGGCACATTGTTTACCTTTCCGTTATCCCCTCTGTTTCTGCTAATGACTGACTTCAATTTAGACAGCAATTAGCAACTTGTCAAATTTGTGGCTTTTACATGATCTTTAGATTTATTTTATCACATGAAGCAAAAGTCAAATAGAATCTCAGAAGATTTTTAATTGGAAATGGGACCTTGGCGTGTCTCTTCCCACAAAATGTACATCTGACAAAGCAATGATCTGGCTGCCTTTATTGGCTTTGTGTATGTGTTCTTGTGCAGATCTGGTTCCTCAACAGTTTTGTGCAGTCCATGGTTGTATTTTATTATAGTACTTTTTTTTCTTTTTTTTTTTTTGTGCGTGTGTTTTTTGTTTTGACAAGTAGTAGTTTTAGTCTTAAATCTATGAAATGGTCCACAAAACATGAGTTTGATACAGTGCTCCCATCTATACTGCCATCTTAAAATGCTCTAAGAGGTACCGCAAATCCGCGTGGTTCTTGCAAGAGTTTTACTCGCGAGAACCGTATTCTCTGTCTTAGTGCTCTCGTGCATGTTGTACCTGCTTTTCTTGAGCTTTCTCATACCTGGCCTCAAGTCTTATGGGCCCTACACACATGCCGATGTGTGTAGGGCGACCTAGCTGTGCTATGTCGGGCCGTTCTGCTCAGCACACAGAGCTGACAGCCCACACACAGAGCGAGCTGTCAGCTCTGTGTGCTAAGCGAGCAGACAGCGCCAGTGTTCTCCGGTGGGAGAACCCTGCCAATGCCGAGATTGTTGGACACTGTTCATCAATCTCGGCCAGCGACAAAGACGCGCATTGCGGTCGCTATAGCCCCCACACATACACCGATGTGAGGGCATTTTCTAAGCGACTTTGCCAAACTAAGCAAAATCGCTTAGAAAATGCCTTAATATCGGCATGTGTGTAGGCCGTATTATTAGTGTTTCGTTATGTTGCCGGTTGGGCTATGTGGATGTTTGTGCATTTGGTAGGGTATAGTTTTCGTTCATCTATCTGAAGGTACAGATGGAGCCGCTCTCAGTTAGCCTGCCTATGGCGATTGTACCGCCACGGCGCACCTAGTTGCAAGGCAGCGCAGTACGTATCACAGCTTGGTGATGGCGTTACCGGATGATTGATCATCCATCAGGTGTTGCTTTATAAAATTTCCACTGCACATGCGTAAAATGTGTGCTGCAAAGCTTTAACAAAAGAATCCGGATTGCGTGCGCGTGAAGTGACTATTAAAATGCTCTGTAGCGCAGGAACCACTTTGCTACTACTGTACATTAATGTACTGTTCAGTAAATCAAAAGATACTTTTATTACCTAAATACAGTTGCATGGAAGTGTCTCACTACACTATTTAATAACTGGCTAGAGGGACAAGTGAGTGAATACTGAGCATACAATTAATCACCAAGAATATGGTGTGTGAGGTGCTCGAGGAAAAAATAACCTACTGTAGTACAGCATGAAGCTACAGTACCTGTAGCATACTGTAGTACAGTACAGGATCCACAGATATACAGTGCGACACAGCAGCAATGACATAGGTCAGTTATATTCAATATAATCAGACCCACACAAAAAAATCCTGATTTCCCATAGGCTGAGCAGTGCTGACTCAATGTTGTATTGGCCTTTCCTTTGCATTCGCGCCATCCTCCTCCTTTGTGTAGAGAGCAGATTTCTGTAGCACAAATAGAGAATGGGACGGGACGCTTGTTGTATCTCAGACGCTAATGAGAGCACAGCACATTTCTATTTGCTAAACAGTAAGTTAATAATTTGTCATTCCTCTCCATCTTTATCACAACGTTTAGCAGAACTCCTCCCAGTAACAATAGGAAGAAACTCTTTTTGTGATTTCAGAATTCTCGACCATTACTAGATCTGTCATTTTATTTTTATTTATTTTTTAGGATTGGATAAGGTTGTGCTATGAATGGGGATGCAGATGCAGGGGTGGTGACCTCACCACCTCCAACAAATGCTCCACACAAGGAAAAGTACTTTGATCGGGTGGATGAGAATAATCCAGAGTACCTGAGAGAACGAAACATGGCTCCAGACCTCCGCCAAGACTTTAATATGATGGAGCAGAAGAAAAGGGTGTCCATGATCCTTCAGAGTCCGGTGAGTAGCTCTGAGTAAAGCTGGCCATCCACTAGATAATATTCATGCAATTTGGATACTTTTATGCGATTGCAACGATCAATCGCATAAAAAGCTTCCAAATTGCATGCATTTGACAGCAAGATAATAGCACTGGAGCCAGCGAGTCGCACAGACTGCAGAAGCTATTTGCTGGCTCGCACCCTGGCAGGCTTGGAGGGGATCAGTCCGGGGCAGCTAATGGTCGGATTGCGTGCGACTTCTCCACTTGGGGAAGTAGCCCTATTGTATAGGGCCTTTAATACTTTAGACCGGGTGCTGGACGGGTTTCCGACAGTCGGGATCCAGACAGTCAAAACGCAGACGGCCACCTGCTATTTTCCCTTGTGGGGGTCCACGACCCCCATAGAGGGAGAATAGAATAGGTGGCTCGCGTAGCGAATCACCGTGCCTGCAGGGTGGCTAGCTCAGTGAGCACGCAAGGAGCTTTTTTGCGCTCGCCATGCTGTCTGACTCCAGGCAGTAGGGATCCCAACTGTCTAAGTCCCGTACCACACCCCTTTAGACCTACCTGGAGATTTACACAATGTCTTTTCATAACCCCATTCTCCTCTCATCCTTATTGTTCGATAAGACACCTGCGTCCAGCAGCATACTGAGCATTTCAGAGGTAGACTTGATGCTATTTATAGTCTGGGAATAAATGTGGAATATTATTGATGTATGTGGCAGGTCAACTCCTGCAATGGTGCTTTTTATTTTTCATCTGAAATGTTCTAATGAAATATTCTGTGCTCAGTGGGGAAGGGAGCCTGTTTCGCTTCTGACTGTGCTGCCTGCAGAGAAAGTGGTCTTACGGCTAAATGAACCTTTACAGCTGAGTTTTAGTTTAATTGTCTTTTAACTGAATTACTTCTAGAACCTCATGGAGAATGGTTAATGCTGCGTCTGAACCTGTTTTTCTATAAGGCGGTGTAGATTTACTTAGACTGTATGTATTTATATTTCACTTAATGTGACTCGAGTACATTTTAGTTGTGCATGTCATGTTGATGTAAACACAATTCAGAAAATCATTGAAATTAATATTAGAAATTCCATCACTGTTTTATGCAGAATGTAATTAATTCAAAATCTGCAAAACAGAATAAAATGTTCTTGCAACAATTGGAAAGACTCACTCTCTAATTACATACATGCTTAAGAAGTTTGAGCTTCAAAATAGACCCTCACAGCACATAACTACAGTACTTCCTATTATTATACAGCGTAATAGTAATCCTCTAATTGGATGTAGTGGTTACAGGTGTATGTGGGAACTGTGGACATCTTAACATGGCGCACACATATTCCGCAGCGCTGTGCAGAGAATATTTGAGCACTCACATCAGTCCCTGCCCCAGTGGAGCTTACAATCTATATTCCCTACCACGTGTACACGCACACAGACATTCTAGGGTTAATTTTGTTGGGAGCCAATTAACCTACCAGTATATTTTTGGATTGTGGGAGGAAACCGGAGTACCCAGAGGAAACCCACGTAAGCACGGGGAGAATTAACAAACTCTGCACAGTTGGAACCATATGAAGACTGTTAACCCCTCCCGTTCTTCTTCTCTTCCCCCATACATGCTAGGTGCGCTCACAACTTTATACCACTTTCCCGCAATGGACTGGATTTGAGTAGAATTCACTATGGGATGCAGAATGAGGCAGTTTATATTGGAGTTTTGAGTTAAGGATTGAGAATAGTGATGTGGATTGCAGGCTATGTAAAGCACATAAGACGCACCCTAATGTAATGTCACTGTCAAGGTGATGTGTGACTTATGGTGAATGCAGCCCTAGTATGGACTGAATTAATAATCCTGAAACTACAGGCTATGTACTAGGCACTGGCTGGTTCAGCTCAGACTGCCAGCAACCACTGTCTGTAAGGGACATCCATTATTATTGTAAATAATATTAAAGAGCGTTTGTCTATTTATTTTCTTTATTTTTTCCAATTGTTTTAATTTTGTTTATGGAATAGGCCTTTTGTGATGAACTGGAAACAATGATTCAAGATCAACTTAAGAAAGGAAAAAACCCAGCTGGATTATTGGCACTACAGCAAATAGCCGACTTCATGACCACAAGCGCTCCGAGTGTTTATCCCTCAGCCCCGCAAGGTGGAATGGCAGCACTAAACCTAAGTAAGTGACGGCTGACATTAATGTACACACCTCACATTAACCCATTGTAGCGGCAAGTGGTCAGAAGATGACCTTGTCTTTAGCATGGAAAGAGCAGGCTTTCTCTTTTATACTTTGGCAGCCACTTTATGGAAAAGCCCTGCTTTTTCCAATATAAACAATGTATGGTATATAAATATTTTGCATTGAATTGTATAAAAAATATGGTCATTGGCAAATACAAAGCCTCCACAGTGTTTTTTTTCACCCTTGCTACAGCTCCTTCCATGTGTGGTTTACTATAAAAACTATATTTCTTTGATGGGAATTAAGTTGTATTGGGGCATGCGAAATATTCATGCCATTGGTGCAAACAATTGTATGGCTGCTTTCACTGTAGTCGGCAGCTGTGGGAACCCCCAAAACAAGTGAAAACTCCTCTTGATGGTCGGACTATATATGCGGATGAGACTGTAAAAAGAGAAGTGACCGTGTCGCCGGTGTATCTGTTTTCGCTGTGAGAGTGCTGCGGTTGTGGACAGCATGTTAAGGAGATTGGCCGCAGAGTTCGGTGTTGATGTCTTTATCCATTCTGGTGGGAGATAGGCACTAGGAGAACAAATACATGGGTACATAACCTAGCACACTCTGGATGATTAACTAGACCTGCGGTGGCCTGTACCATAGCTTTGCATAATGCTTCAACCATAGGGATAAACATGGGTTCTAGGCATGGATTAACATTTCGCAATCAATCTTTGTTAATGTATCTAGCAGGGCATATCATTTGTCATTTAGAAATATAATGTAGGTGAAGATTTAATGCGATCCTCGCTTAGGTCCAGCATGTATTTCCTATAGGCAGTGAGACTCTACAGTGCATATATTGCCATGTACACGCTAAGAGGTACACCGACAGCTTTTGCTTTCCCTGTGCAAGTGACTGCGGCAGTACACAATTTGGTATATTTACATATATAGTGCAAGGTCACCCCATGCGGTCTACCAGTGCAGGTTTTCTGAGGCCATTGATTTCAATTATGCAGTTCCGTCCATGCTGTAAGAGCATTACTACAAGTCAAGGTTACAGAATGTGAAACGTTGCTGCCTATGTATGGAAACTGGTTACTAGTGATGTGTCTGCCTTATCGTCTATAATGTCTGCGACACTTTTGTGTGTGTTGTGATTTTCTTCTGTCGTTACTAATCAAGTGCGTATTTTGTTTGTTTTTTGTCATCGTAGTTCTGAAATTCCTTTTTTTATTTTCATTTCAGGCTTGGGAATGGTAACGCCTGTGAACGATCTCAGAGGATCCGACTCGATTGCTTATGAAAAGGGAGAGAAGCTGCTCAGATGTAAACTAGCTGCGTTTTATAGATTGGCAGACCTGTTTGGTTGGTCCCAGTTGATCTATAATCACATTACGGTGAGTATCATTGTGATGGATGCTAAATCTGGCGCATACATACTATATACCAGGGGTCCTCAAACTTTTGCTCTGGGACCCCATCAGACAATAAAAATAATTACAGGACCCCAGCAAGTTGATGCAGAAGGCCATGACATCACATATGTAGTCAGCAGACCGCACATACATGGCAGCATTGTGGAGGCACAGAGTGATGGGAGGAGTCTAAAATAACAGACAACTCAACAGCTTTATCAGACTCCTTGAACCACTGACTGCGATCAGAGAAGTCATCAGCATGGAGTTGCGACCCCATGCTGAGAAGGTCAGGACCCACAGTTTGAGAACCACTGCTATATATACTATGCCCAGGATGCTGGAAAATATTCACAAGAACATGATTATGTGCCTTTGCATACCCAATGGCTATACCTAGGGCTCTGCAGATAATGTACATATAATAGTAAATGAGTATCTAAAAATAGCCATTTTGCAGCCTGATCCTCTGCATGCATTGATGTAGACACTCCTATAGCAGTATCCTCATTATACAACATGTGAGGACAAATCCAGTATTCTAAATGAAAGGAAACATTGAGTTTGCAGCAAACGGCCTATCCAGCTCGTTCCTGGTGTACAAGAGACTATTTTCTGGAGCAATACAATGGGCGTTTAATAGCTGTGCTGCTAGGAGATGGCCTGCCCTGCTTGTCCAAGCTGTAGAAGACTAATGCATTATGTAACTGGAACAATATACAGTTTATTAAAAGTCCACAGTCTGGATCTTCTTTCTTGCTGACACACATGAAAAGCAGGCTCGGTTTTGCTTAGCTTTGATATACTGTACACTTTAAATGTACTTGGCAATGGTTGTGTTGACTTTTCCAAGTCAGGACAATCTCTAGCCAAGAGTACCCTTGCCCACTCCATATATTTAACTTGAAGGAGGGTAGCCATGGGGCTACTGGCATGCTGCATAAAGTAATGCCTAAGATGGCCTATATTTAGAATTTTCGTAATATCCCTTTTATCTCTTAGTACACATAGGAGTAATTTGATCTGTCGAGTGACCTCTAGTGGTCACTGGCAGTACTTCACCTCATAGAGATGAGTAGTCGATAGATAGATGACATATAGATAGTGTGTGTTTTACAGTTTTTAAATAGTCAATCATCCTTAGCCTCCTATGCACTAGCCCAAAGTGTACAAGGTTCCACATTTTCTTCCTTGGATATTTTGTTAGCACACCACTGGTTTCATTATCCATGTCCAAGATGTGCTCGCACCATATAAAGGAGGTTGGTTCATTCAACATGTTAACGTTTTGCTACATCTTGGTTGTGTGTAGTGAAAACTAAGCCTTTTCGTGTTGGCTATGTCTGGGGCTGGGAGTGAGCGGAGAGGCTGGCCAGCCTCAAAGCAGACCTTGTCATGTTGGCTACGCCACACCGCCCATCAATACCTGTTGGCTAGGAAGCCGGTGTCCGTGAGGGCCCACTCTACTAGATCGTGGGGGGGGGGGAGTCTGATGCTGGGCACCCACCCTAATGCTCCTTTGTGGGGCAGGGTTGTCTAAGGACACAGTCGGCAAGTGTCTGCTTGTGCTGTAGGTGTGGGGTTTTCTCTTCTTGCTTCCACTTGTTACTCTGTTACAATCAGTACTATTTTTCTAGAAAAAGAGGTTCAGGAACTCTGGGTCTGGGGTGGGTCGATGAAATAAAAATAGAGAGAGACAGGCAGAGAGAGAGAGACAGAGAGATGTATATATTGTATTTAGAAACAAAGGCATTCAAAGGGGACTTTAAAATAAAACTTCTGTAATGGAAAGTACATTCTGGGCCAGAACAGGTTTAGGAACCCAGTTCCTGATGTCATAATTAATAAGAGGTTCAGGAACTGAGTTCCTGCAGAAAAATAGCACTGGTTACAATAACTGGTTCGTGAGGACAAGGGTATGTTAGTAAGACCAAAAATCCCCTTCCCGACATTTGACGTACATGTAAGTCATGGTCGGGAAGTACTTCCCGACATTTGACGTACATGTACGTCATGGCTTTAAACTGTCACCGCGTCTATAGACGCGGTGACAGTTTGGAGATGTCTGCTGTCCCTGACAGCAGACATCCCCCCTCGTCGCCCAGGGGGGGCAGGGATGCCCCCCCCCGGTCGGCGATCGCTGCGATTGGCTGTTCAAAAGTGAACAGCCAATTGCAGCGTTTTCTGTGTTACCGGCGGCTAAGCCGCTCGGTAACACAGAGATCGGTGGTGATCGGTGCTGTTAAGTACAGCACCGATCACCACCGAGCGGCAGCCCGTCCTCCCACCCGCCCGGCAGCCTAACCTCCCACCCACCCGGCAGCCTAACCTCCCACCCAGCCAGAAGCCAGCAGCCGCAGCGCCAGCCCCCCTCCCACCCCCCCCCCCCCCACCAGCCGCAGCACAGTTTAAAATTAATTTTTGCGAAATAAAATGAAATATATATATATATATATTATATATGTGTGTGTGTGTGTGTATGTATGTATATATATATATATATATATATATGTATGTATGTATATGTATATATATATATATATATGTGTGTGTATATATATATATATATATATATATATATATATATATATATATATATATATATAATGTATGTATGTATGTATGTATACATACATACATACATACATACATACATACATACATACATACATACATACATAGATCGGTGCTGTTAAGTACAGCACCGATCGCCAGCCCCCCCCCCCCCCCCCGGCAGCCCCCCCTCCCACCCCCCCACCAGCCGCAGCGCCAGCCCCCCTCCCAAAGCTGGTGAGCAAAATGGGGTCACTTGTGGGGGGGTTCCACTGTATTGGTGCTTCGGGGGTCTTGCTAATGCGACATAGCACCCACCATTCATTCCACCACCAAATATCACTCCTTCCCTTCTGAGTCCTGCCATGCACCCAACTGGTATTTTTTGGTCACATGTGAGGCATTGCCGTACTCGGGAGAAATTGGGGCACAGATTTTGGGGTGCTTTGTCTCCTTCATTCCTTGCGAAAATGAAAAATTTTGAGCCAGAACTGCATTTTTGTGTAAAAAAATACATTTTTTTTACACAAAAATGCAGATCTGGCTCAAAATTTTTCATTTTCGCAAGGAATGAAGGAGACAAAGCACCCCAAAATCTGTGCCCCAATTTCTCCCGAGTACGGCAATGCCTCATATGTGACCAAAAAATACCAGTTGGGTGCATGGCAGGACTCAGAAGGGAAGGAGTGATATTTGGTGGTGGAATGAATGGTGGGTGCTATGTCGCATTAGCAAGACCCCCGAAGCACCAATACAGTGGAACCCCCCCACATGTGACCCCATTTTGCAAACTACACCCTTCAGGGAATTCATCAGGGGGTATAGTATACATTTCAAACCCCCAGGGGTTTCACCAATTTTGATACAACTGAGCTGTGAAAATGAAAAATTAAATTTTTTCATTTTCACAGCCCAGTTGTATCAAAATTGGTCAAACCCCTGGGGGTTTGAAATGTACACTATACCCCTAAATGAATTCCCTGAAGGGTGTAGTTTGCAAAATGGGGTCACTTGTGGGGGGGTTCCTAAATTTTAGCATCTTATGGTGCCTAGAAACCTACATGGTGCCTAAAAAATAATCTCATAAAAAGGAGGCTCCAAAATCAAGTAGGTGCTCCTATTATGAAGCCTGTGGTTTGGTCAACGTGCACACTAGGGCCACATATAGGATATTTTTGAAAACAAAAGAATTGGGGGAATCAATTTTTAGTCACATTTCTCTAGTAAAATCTACTGTGTTCCTTAGAAAAATGTATTAAAATTGAAAATCTGCAAAAAAAATGAAATTTTGAAATTTCACCTACACTTTGTTTTAATTCCTGTGAAACACCTAAAGGGTTAACAAACTTCCAAAATGCTGTTTTGAATACTGTGAGGGGTGCAGTTTTTGAAATGGCATCATTTATGGGGGTGTCTCACATACAAGTCCCTCAAAGTCACATCAGAACTGAACTGGTCCCTAAAAAAATCAGTGTTTGAAATTTTCTTGAGAATTTGAAAATTTGCTATTCATATTGTAAGCCTCCTAGTGTCCAAAAAAATTACAAGGAAGTTGAAATAATGATGGAAACAAAAAGTAGACATATGGTCTATGTTAGTTATTAACTATTTTGAGTGGTATGATTATTTGTCTCAAGCAGAAAATTTAACATTTTGCAAATTGCTAAATTTTCCATTTTTTTGCGACATTTTGGTTTTTTTCACAAAAAAACACAGACTGTATCGACCCAAATTTACCACTAATTTGAAGTACAATGTGTCACGAGAAAACAATCTCAAAATCACTGGGATAAGTAAAAGCAAAAAAAAGTTATACCCACTTAAGTGATACATGTCAGATTTGAAAAAAATGGCTCTGTCAGGAAGGCAAAAACTGGCTCTGTCAGGAAGGGGTTAAGGTGTTTAGAGGGTAAATGCCATTACACGTACAGTGGAACAAATCTGTTCTCCCACAATCCCCTTGTGTGGTTCTCCAGAAAGAAAATATTTCTCAACCTTTGAGGATTGGAAAGCAGGTGGAACTGACCCAGCAAAATAGATAGAGTTGAAAAGCTACGATTTTTAGATCATACTTCCTTTAGAGATCTTATAGATAATTTGTTAAACAAGTGTCATGTTTGGTAAACGTGGTTTGTATACAGGTCCCCTATGAGACTTATGAGTTAGGTCCTGTGTGCTAGGAAGCCTGTTGTGACCAGATGTTCTATGTTCTGCAGGTCAGAGTGAGTTCCGAGCAGGAACACTTTTTGATCGTCCCATTTGGGCTCCTTTACAGCGAGGTGACAGCTTCCAGCCTGGTAAGTGTTTTGTTTTTCTCCGTAAATGTTTCATGACCCGTTGTACTGGATAAAAGAAACTTTTTTTTTTTTTTTTCTCCATATGCGCTTTATTACCCCCACCATTACCCTACATGGCAGAGTTTGTAGTCAGCACTTTCAGAATTGGTTGGATCTTAGCTGGGGTTTTTTTTTAAAGCCTTTCAAGAATGTAAACATTTTGGGTGGAATTCAATTGTGACCCCTAATGTTGCAGTTTTTTGGGTGCCCTTTAACTACAGTGTCATGCTCATTGCTCCTGGTTACACGTAAAGTAGCTAAACCTGACTGCATTAATGTGCCAATATGAAAAGTGGAGTTTGTCCAAACGGGATACTTTTCGCTCATTTTAGCTCTACAAGCTGAAGCGACAGCAGCTGTTCGCTCCTAAACAGAGCTGCAATTAATTTGCTCCATCAGGTGCCCGGCACGGTCAACTGTCATACAGAACAATTGAATGCCACACATTAGATTTATTTGCATGTATTGTATTATGTGTTCAAGCAGGGAAGACATTTGTTTTGCAGAATAAAATTTAACTTAAGAATCCTATTATTGGGAAAGCAATTATGAAATGGAGATCCTGGAATTTTTTTCCTGCTATCGGCTGCATGAAGTGTCCAAAACTATTGAGTGTGACTTTACGAAATGTAATGTGTCTGTATATTTCCTTCGTCTCAGGTTAAAATCAATCTGCAAGGTGACATCATTGACCGCGGCAGCACAAATCTGGGAGTGAATAAAGCTGGTTTCACATTGCATTCTGCTATTTATGCAGCAAGGCCGGATGTGAAATGCATTGTTCATATACACACCCCTGCTGGGGCTGCAGTAAGTATGGAGGGCAAGCTTTCCATTCACAATGCCAGGGAATTATTTACACAGTACCAGTGTTCTATATGGGCTCCGGAAATAGCTTCTAGAGATTATAGACTTGATGGCACCTTGCTAGATGCTGGAGTCGACCCTTGGCATTATCGTTGGGATATGTGCTAGACGTGATAAAAGAATCTCATAGGTGTAGGGGGCTGTATAGGATGAGGGCAGAAACCGGCCATGAATGCCAATGGCTTCAATACTGCTCTAATCACCCATCAATCGGATTTCACCGCTTCATGCAGGAAGCCATTCCACCGTTACTTCATCCATCCACAGCCGCGACGGTCATTATTTGTATCTGCCCTGCACCAGCCCCATGCTGTGTGCAAGAGATGATTCTGAAACTGGCATCCCTTCCCTGTACACGCAGCCTTCTTTATACACACCTGCGTCATTCCCACAAGACATGGAAAGCATTTCAGCAAAGATCCATCCTCCGGAAATGGCCATAGATAAGCAAAAATGAATACATGTGCTGTGTACTGAAACTTGTTTGTGTCCATGCAAAGAGATCCATCCAACTCTGATTCAGCCCTTTAGATAGAGTTGGCCTTATTCAATAGTAGGGCGTAGTTTTCTAACCAACTGGATCCTACAGGAGCATCAACCTTGAAGCTCTTAACTCCCGTTGCTCTGCATTATAAATCAAATCTCCCCGATTCTTTGGATGCTTTACTGCAGCCAGGGAACCACCAAGGAATTTCTGGTTAAGTAGAGTGATGATGACTTCTGTCCGAGCTCACCAGCCTCCACTGTCCTTGAGGGACCCCCGGCAGTAGAGAGTACAGCTTGCTTGACCCCTTTGATCTAGGTCTCCTTGTTAATGTGTGAGACCTGTGGAATGTTAGTCATTTTTAGTTGAACACCGAACAAGGATAATACAACAAAATGTTTTAAAAAAAAAAAAACATTTTTACCAAGAAGTCAACTTGCATTTGGAATTTATTGTAATAAGTATCCTAGTGAATCCCACAAAGGATTTGGGCAGGGCACAGGGGTGTAAGGGCAGCATGCTTGTAGTCAAAAATGGCGTGCGGCCCAGACGTCACTGATCAGATGTGTCTTGCACCCTATGCAGGTGCTGGTCTCCCCCCTCCCCAAGTTCTGCACTGAATGTGAATCTATTGATGCTGTGCACATAGGGCTTTATTCAGATCTGATCGCAGTACAAATTTGTTTGGAAAATGGGCAAAACCATGTGCACTGCAGGTGGGGCAGATGTAACCTGTATAGAGAGAGAGTTAGATATGTGTGTTTTTTTTCTGTGCAGGGTAAAAATCGGCTGCATTATTTTTACACTGCAATTTAGATTTCAGTTTCAACACACCACACCCAAATGTAACTCTCTGCACATTTTACATCTGCCCCACCTGCAGTGCACATGGTTTTGCCCATTTTCCAAACAAATTTGTACTGAGCTCAGATCTGAATAAGGGCCATAGTCTCTATTTATGCGGAAGGGCTATGGCAACCTCTTTACTTCTTTAAAACCAACCTTTTAGTAAATATACCCTTTACGTTTTTATGACTATTTGGGGCTTTTACCTGGAGCAGTAATTCCATAGAATGACAGAAGAGAACTGGTTGCTATGGGGTATAGAGAGAGATATAATATGTTTGTGTATAATGTTTTTCCTTCCAGGTTTCTGCCATGAAATGTGGCTTGCTGTCCCTGTCTCCAGAATCCCTATGTTTAGGAGAGGTGACTTACCATGACTACCATGGCATTCTGGTTGATGAAGAGGAGAAAATATTAATACAGAAAAACCTGGGTCCTAGAAGCAGAGTGAGTCATCCGCTCTCACGTCTCTCTGTACCTTTCCTTCCTCCCACGTGTGTGTTGTCTCATGTCATGTCACCCATGTTCCTCTAGGTACTTATTCTCCGAAATCATGGCCTGGTCACTATGGGAGAGACTGTTGAAGAGGCTTTTTATTATATACACAACCTTGTGTCTGCGTGCGAGATTCAGGTAATTTCATTGCTTAAATTTGTAACGTTAAAGTGATTTTAAGTAATAGAAATCAATCATCTAGGTTTCCTAAGCTGTACAAACTTTTCTGCACGTATTGGTAACTGAGCTGATATATTATGGCCTCCTCGGTTGTGGGCCTGAAATACTGCAGGTCTTTATAGTGTTTGTACGTTAGTGTTCGTATGTTAGTGTTTGCCCTTTTTTTTGCACTAATCAACTCCTGTAATACTTTTGTAGGTACGCACCCTGGCCAGTGCTGGGGGTCCAGATAACTTGGTACTTCTAGATCCTGGAAAATACAAGAAGTCCCGTTCACCCGAGTCACCGTCTGGAGAAGCTGTTACACACCCAAAGTGGCTCCTTGGGGAGCAGGAGTTTGAGGCCCTGATGCGAATGCTGGATAACCTGGTAAGAATGATTCCTTGTACATAACCCAGGGGCCCTGTTTTTGGGGGGCTGTCGATGTTGGGCACCGCTTCATCGACATGCAGTTGTCACTGTTATGCGATGTCCGATCTGATCAGTGGTGCTTCCATCCACAGCAGTTCTCAAGCTTTGTACTGAGGGCTATTTACGTTTGGGTAATAAGATCTTAATGTAACTGTCCATTTTCCTCTTGACTCTTGTTACAGGGCTATAGAACCGGTTACCCCTATCGATGTCCTGCACTGCGAGACAAGGCCAAAAAGTACAGTGATGTAGAAATCCCTGCCAGCGTCACTGGCTACTCCTTTGGCAGTGACGGGGACTCGGGCACGTGTTCCCCTCTCAGGCACAGTTTTCAGAAACAGCAGCGCGAGAAGACAAAGTGGCTGAACTCTGGTAGAGCCGATGAGGCCCCAGATGACGGGCAGAACGGAGGCAGCCCCAAGTCGAAGACTAAGGTGTGGACGAACATTACACACGATCACGTGAAACCCTTGCTGCAGTCTCTCTCGTCCGGTGTCTGCGTGCCAAGCTGTATAACCAACTGCTTGGTCTGTGCCTACCTTACTGTTCATAGTTGATATAGAGCAACCTGAGGTGGCCGGCACTTGGAGGCTTTGGGAATATTACCTCTCTTTAACCACTAATTGGCTGCTTTGCAATTTACCTACTATTGTGATCCATAGAACAACCCTTGTAGTCTTCTCGGAACTGCTTAAGTTGCTATTTTCTGATCTTTCCGGTGCAGGTTTAGAGGCAACAAATTGGTGCTAACCGCATTAGAAATTGATCTCTTAAGCAGTTTATTGTGCTAACCAGTCTAACAAATGTCTCTCCCTGCTGCTTTCTCTCCTCCTGTGCTGTGTGTAGACTAAGTCCATTTCCCAAAGCTTCCAAGCCTCCTAAGCCCGCCTCCTGCTGCATGAAATGTTGCATGCTGGTAGATGGCCATAAATGACAACTGACGGTACAAGTTTGGTGCGGCATAACTCTAGTGCAGCTCGGCCTGGAGCTTATCGATGCTGCATGTGGAAAACCTGAAATCCCCATAGTGTAATTGTGACAAAGCTGAGCTTTAGCAGGCATTGGCGTATGGGCCTCTGCACCTTTTTAAGCACAACCGGTATGAATTGACATGCAGATAGTAATGATTCTGGGGTATTTGGGAAAACAACACTTAAATGCCCTATCCTATACAATCTATATACCAAGGTTTTAAGATGCAGTCTGTGTGTACAGCTTTGCAGAAAAGCGCGCAGTGAAACTCTTGGTTCTCATTTCTGCCATCGTGTCAGTGGTTGGGAATTCCCTGAAAGAAATAACAATTGTGGCCTTTTGTATATTGTAGCGCCCTCAACTGAGTAACCCTTTTATCCATCCTTTTGTCTGATAAAGCTTTACTCTCTGGTTCTAGAAGAGTACATAACTTGCTGTCTCTTGTACATTGTAGTGAATGTGTAAGTACGCTCTTGGGTATGCTACGTGATTTAAGATCATATATCGGGGATGGGGGAACCCTTGGCACTCCAGCTGTTGTTGAACTACATATCCCAGTATGGTCAAATAGCAAAAACTGTAGCTGGGCATGCTGGTATGTGTAGTTCAACAACAGCTGCAGTGCCAAAGGTCCTCTGTACTATATAGGCAACATACAGAAGATGTGTAAACACTGACTTTTCTCATTTAGGATTAGATTCCATTAGGGGAGATGGGAAGAGTTGATGTAATGGTGTTGAAATGCCACAAATGTCACTGCAACTTGTCACCAATGTGTCCCGATCTCACCTCAGACCCAGGGATTTTTGTACGCAGTCTTTTTGGCCTGGGGAAAAAAACGAAGCGATGACATGCAGGGTGAAGTTTAATAGGATGAGAGATTCAGAAAGTGAAAGATTTGGTGTGAAATCTTGAGTTTTTTAAAGCGACAATCATTTACACTTCAAAATCAAACTGGTTTTGCATTGTAAATGATTGCCGCTTTAAAAAAACTGGAGATTTCGCACTGAATCTCTCTTCCTATTAAATTTCACCCACAGTCTCTAAACTAGGAGACCATGGTTTTCTAGATCGCTCAAAGTCCACTTGAGCCATGGATATGAAACATAAAACATGTCTTACTTATAAGCAGCTGCATGCCCTATTATAGGGAGGTGAATGCTTTCCAAGAGTAGTTTTGTTTGTTTTTCTTAACGGCTTATGGTGGATACTGGGACTGGGTATTATGGGGACTGGCGGGACCCAGGCTACTTTGGAGCAGTGCAGCACTTGGCTCCTCCTCCCCTCCCTGGCCTCTGGAATACGACTGCTAGACCACCAGGGCGTATAGATGTGACACAGTTCTGTTTTAGAGGCTCTGTCTCTTTCTGGTTCATGCACCTTGGCCTGTAACTCGATAAACTTGTTGCCGGAAAAGCCACAGAAATGGCCTTTTAATCTCTAAGCTGAGACAGAATTCCTTTCAGGCCTTTCGACCACAAAGCAAGGCTAGCGGTCAATCCTCACATAGGCCTTGATCATCTTATGAAAAGTCTCAGCAGTCCAAGCCCCGACAGAACTGGTTCAGCTGTTGCCAGGCTCCCCAAGCAACCGAAGAAACCTGACTTTACAACCCAGTCTCTGGAGTTATCCAGAGTGGGCGGAACGTGTGCTTTGGTTCACCGAAGTGTGGCTAAACTCCACATCGGACTTGTGGGTATTGGGGATTGTCACAAGGCTTCTACCTTTCCTTTTGGATCAGACCTCCAGTCCAATACTTTTCCGTGAGTCTCCCTGCCGACCGGACCAAAGCTTCTACCATCCAGACCTCCATTTTCACTCTATTAGAATTTCAGGTGATTGTTCCCATCCCCCCTCCTCAGAGAGGACCGAGCGTTTTAGGAGGAGTCTGATCTTGGGGCTCTTTCCCACCCTCATGCTCCTCCTTTATGCTGTTTCTGGGTCTACATTGAACATTGTCAGTAGTAGTTTGCCATTTCTGTTTGTTCTTGTGTATGTATTTCTTCTCTCCTATCTCTGTTACTTGGCTTGGTAATAACTGGTTTCCTGAGTGGGGTATAGGGGAAGGGAGGAGTAGCCATGGGCTACGCTGCTCTAAAGAAGTGGTCTTCTCCTTGGTGCCTGGGTCCCTCCAGTCCCCATAATATCCACAGTCCCAGTATCCATCATGGCTTAAAAAAAACAAAAACTTTTACAGGTAAGGTCAAATATCCCCTTATTTATAGATTAAATAAACCATGGGCTCCTTAAAGGTAAAATTCACTACACATAGGCAGCCTTAAATGCACATCACGTATATATTCAAGCTGGGCATAAATAAATATATATATATATATATATATATAGTGTGTGCAAACAAGGCCGGCACTCCACATTAATGCCTATGAATATTTGCCCTGGTGCCTTCCTAGGTATAACCGTACCGTAAATACATACGCTAAGATGGCGGCACTGGTAAGTCTCGGTAAAGCCATAATTCAAAACCAGACTGGATTCGTTCAATGTTTCAGCAATATGCAATTTGTTCTTGATAAGTCATCACAACTGAAACGTGGAATAAATCCACAATTTGGTTTTGAATTATGGCTTTACCGAGACCTACGAGTGCTGCCATTCCAGCTGGATGGATGGATAGAAGTAGTTGGCGGCACTATCGGGTAATGAAGGAAAACAAACTCAGCTGAAATAACGTTTCAGTTTGTGTTACAATTTTCATCAGAAGCAAGCCTTGCTTCTGATAAAAATTCTGAGTTTGTTTTTCTTCATTACCCATGAGTGCTGCCAACTACTCCTGTCGAGTCAAATGCATACCTAGGAAGGCACCCGAGGCAATATATTACCAGAAGGGGTGAGTGCTGTGGATGCTGCCTTAAATAAGAAGGATCTGTTGTTTCTGGCCTATGCTGTGAGACCAGAGTCATGCAAATGGCTACTGTCTCTTACCTTTATTTTGAACTTTAAAAAGAGACGCCTGCCATTTAGTGTTCCCCCAGATATACAGTCTATACTCGGATGCATACTGGCCCTGTTTCTTACTCCATAGAATCGTTTAGTAGTCACATGGTGATAGGTTATTGGTCATTGTTTCATCCTCACTCTTTGTACCAAACGTCCTTAAGTCCCATTTTGCATTGCATAATGCTAGAGGATGTCCACTTATGTGTTGTTCTCTTGAAATATTGAGCTGATACAAATACCTGATGAAATAGGGGCAGTAAAATTTGTATGCACGTCTGTTCATACTTAGGGCCAGATGCACTAAGCTTCAAAGGTAATAAAATGCAGAGAGATAAACAACCAACCAATCAGCTCATGTCTGACATTTTTCATACAGTCTGTGACATATCAGGTAGGAGCTGGCTGTTAATCGCTCTCCATTTTATTACTTTTGAAGCTTAGTGCATCTGGCCCCTAGTCTTCATCAGTGTATAGCTAATGGCAATTCTGTGGGTGTGACTCTTCGCACTATCAGATGCTATGTTCTAGGGTGCAAGCCACAGGTATTTGGCTCTGCTATAATTTACTGAGCGGACAGTCGGTCGCCTAGCCTGAACCCAGTCAAGGTGTATTGGAGATGCTGTAGAGGGAAATCGGGCTGTGCTAATAGTTTTGTGCACACAGTGGTCCTCATTCATGACACTCACCAGACGCACACCTCGCATTTAACAGTGGCACGCTCAGTGTGCTGTATAGCTAGCCGGCAGGGTTGCCAGATCATCCCTTTAATAAGCCCAACATATAAATTACACAGGTTCTTGACCACTTTTTAAATTTTTCAAATGTAATGACTTGTGGTATGAACTCTTGAACTCTCCCAACCATACCCAACTGTCATTACATTTGAAAAGTTTGAAAAGTAGTCAAGAACCTGTGTAATTTATGTGTGCTTATTAAAGGGGATGATACTGGCAACTGTGCTATCCGGTGTAGTTTCATTTTCGTGTAGACTGAATAAGAGCTATTCCTATTTGGATATCTATCTCTCTCATAAATTAATCAGTATTGGCGACACTTGTATGAATTGCGTCAATGGCCAGACGTCTGTTTTTAAAATAATAAAGGAAGCCCGGTGTTTGCCAGCACACAGCACCCACCTGATTGGGAACACATGTGTATCCGCGCCCTTACTTCCCTCATCTCTTCCGCAAATGTCACCAGCTTCCTCTACGTACCACTGTAAATGCAGGCTTGTGACCCAAGAGCGTTGCGCTGTTCTGTACTCTTTATAGACTATTTCCAAATATATAAGAAAACAAAAAGTTAAGTGGACATCTTCCAGTCTTGTTATGTTTACATCTATGTGGTGCAGAAATGTCAGCCATCCTTCCAGGATCTGGTACCCAAAATGTGAATTCTTTCCATCGGTTTATTTATGTGTCTGCCATCTTTTACACACACATAAGGTGCAGTAATTGTTTATGAAGATTACAAAGTGAGTATAAACCTGACTCCATTATTCATCACTGCTGTTTGGTCCGATGCTGGTCTGGATTTTCCTCTCTTGTGCTGATCTGTTTCTCTTTCGGTTGGCTGCAGAAACCCTGATCTAATTGGTAGAATCTACAAGCCCCTCATTCATATTGATTATTATAGTAGAACGCATTGACTTGGACATACCAAATTACACACCGAAGATTTATTATACTCCAGATGTGTTAAAGGGAAAACATGGCAGTACAAGTGCCAGGCCTTCTGTAGGGAGTCTTGCAAGTAAAATACATGTCTATTCCATATACTGTAGTGGTCTCTGAACAGAAGGAGATTCGTAGGACTAAAAAACCTGCAGAGCTTTGTGGCTTGGCATACATAGAAACGCAAAGTGATTCCACAATTAGACTCCAGTAGTACAGCCTCTGTGGCCCCACGAGTGAGCCTCTGGCCCCATAGAATGTTACTCGAGGGCATCCCTAATTCTGATCCTTACCCGGTCTCACACATTGCCCTTTTCTTCCATGGATTGCTGCTGTTTTTTTTTTTTTTTTTTTCCAAAACCTCCCATTCCCTCATCTGCTCTTATTTCTTTTATAAAGCAAATCTGGCTTTTCAGTTTGGCTGTTTCCCTGTGGATAATAAAGAGTCCATGCTGTTTTCTTATTTTTTGTAGCTTCTTTTTGAACTTTTATTTTATATGCAAACTTTTGGTGATTCCCACTCGCTCGCAAAACACAATCCTGGTATAGACCTCCTATTGTACCATGCAGTCCTGCTACATATTGACTTCCAATATAGCACAGGACAGTCTGTACAAAAGGCCCGGGATCCGGTGAGACTATTGTGTTCTGCGTTACTTTCATTTTACGCTTTGATATGAGTTTTTTAACAGGAGGACTGAATCAATGATATGTTTTAAGTACTTTTAACACTAATAAAATGGCTCCAAACATTTATTTGCAATTGTATAATTCCTCATTTGTTTTAGTGAAATTATACGATCGGCCCACACCATTGGGGAGGGGGAACAGTATCTGGTACAAATGTCTTAGTCTGCGGTGGGCCCCTAGTCAGCTCACTGGACTCAGGTTTTTTTTCTGTTTGAAGTGAGAGCTGCCTGAGAGTCGGAATCCGGTGAGGCAGAAAATCATTATGTAAAGTAAGCTTTTACTTTTCAAAAAAACGGTTTCAGCAGGCTTACCAGTGATGCAGCCTTTTAAATTCATTCAATGCCGAGCTGGCTGCATTGTGGTGTGGGATCGTGTTTTTAAAGCCCTTCCTTATGTCGCTGCATGATTTATAGTGGGAAAGCTATATCCAGCTGTAATGGAAGGCCGCACCCAGTACTCAGAGATTGCGATGCGAGCACTCACACAGAGCTATCCAGTGGCAATAACGCTCCACTTGGTTTCTAATTTTCTATAGTTCAGGTTTAGTCCAAGTTTCCATTAACAGCATATTCATTGGTTCACCTCCCTATGTGACTTGTGAAATGCATGACTGTACCCTGTATAGCCGCACTGCTGGTACCGTTAATCTGATCATATTGCTGTTCTTCATCTTGCAGTGGACTAAAGAGGATGGACTTAGAACTACCAGCTCTGCTGTCCCGAACCTGTTTGTTCCAATGAACACAGACCCCAAGGAAGTACAGGAAATGAGGAACAAGGTAAAAAGGATTTCTGGTTGCATTTTGCTTACAATTCCTCTGTGAAGTCTCCAGTTAAGACAGAGAGGTTGGTACTTGTTTCCTAGCACGGCCACCACGATTTCTATCGTGGTGGTCGTGTCGGAAAAAATCGTGTCGGTCGCGTCGGGTGCATACCAAAACGCACACGACGCGACCGACGCGATGTACCCGATTTCTCCATATATATTGTCAACTGTAACGTTTGTTGGAAGAGATATAATGGTCTGGAGCTGTGTTGGATTGGGTCTCTTCCAGTGAATAGATTGTAAATGCTTCAGTCGACCATAGCATTTCTAGTGTGCTTTTGACTTGTAGTAAACATTTGTCGGAGGCCCTTTCCTTTACAGCATGGTAAAGTCCAGCATTATTCAGCATATATAAGAAACTGTAAATATACGAAGTCAAGGTCCATCAACAACTGGTTTGGTCTGGAAGAGCTTGTCTTGTTTGTACTGAGCCCTGATCCCCATCTCCATCGAAGACATTGGGATGAATTGGAATGCTCACTGTGAGCCATTTTCCTATTGTCCAGCATCCGCACCTTACCACGCTTTGCTTCTAGTGACTGGATGAATGCAAGTCCAAAACAACCAATCCCAAAATTCCTTGGAAAGGGTGCAGTCGGTTAGAGCAGCTAAGGAGGACCAGCTCATTACTATTGCATATGGTTTTGGGATGCGATCATCTAGCACAAATAGGAGTAATGTATTTTCCCTCTTTGGCAGGTATTCAACTGCACAGTGAGCACACGGCAGCGACTCCTGTTTTGGATTCACCATGCGCTCGCTGTGATTCTCTGTCCTCCACGATTCGCCGCCAGTCACAGTATTAAATGCCTCAGGGGCTCGCTGCCCCTGACAGCAAAAATACCCCAATACGGTGACCCAGCGGTGACAGACAGGAGTGGAACAGGGTGGCCGCTGCGGAGGGCTGCTGCACACACGCAGCAACTGCGGGGAGAGTCCATGCATATGTAAGGAGCAGGACCCAGCACAGTGAATATTTAAGGAGCGGGTCCCCGTCCCCCTGCATATGTAATGGGGGGGGGGGACCTAAAAAATCTACATATATTCGTGTTGCATGTCAAGTAATTAAAATAGCAAGATTCTTCAAATCAAAAACTGATTTTTAGACCCCAAAAAAATGAATAGAAAACATTTATTTTAAAATACACATTACAGTTCACCTAAAAAAAGATGTTGAAAGCAGAATGGAGAAGTTCACCTAAAAACCGTGAACACCGTTCTCCATTTTGGCACTGAATACACTTTCGGCGAACTGTGCTGATTTTCCCATTGAAAACCAAAGCAAATATCAGTGACTATGAAACTAGGAGCAGGCCGGCATTGACTGCTCGCTTTCGGTGAACATTGAATACGGCGAATATCATTTTGGGAGAAAAAATTCACAGTTTCGCCGAAAAACAGCCCTGTTCACCGAAAACAAAATGGTGAATCAAGAGCATTGAATACTGCCCTTTATGTTTTGGTCTGTTTGAAAATGTTATTTCTACTGCTAGAGTATGTGGTAACAATATTACAAATTTAAACTTGAATATCGGTGCTGCCTAAATGACCATTAAAATGTATATTTACCAAAGCATCTAAAAATTAAAAAGGGATTATGTTGCCCATAGCAACCAATCAGATTTTGCCAAGCGCTTGTCTATTACATTCTAGAAAGTAATGGACCTAATCTGATTGGTTTTTATATGGGCAACAAGTCTTACTAGACCCACAGCTTTCTTAAGAGAGTCTCCAATTATGGCAACCCCAGGAGTTCCTTACGGCAGACATGGTCAAATAGTGGCCCTCCAGCTGTTAAACTACACATCCCAGCATGCTTTGCCCTAGTTTTTGCATTCCCTAATAGCAAACCAGTGGCAAGGCATGATGGGACTTGTAGTTTCACAACAGCCGGAGGGCCACTTACGGGGATTTAGGTCTGCAGATGCAGATTGTGTTCCATTCAGAAAGCAAGGCTTTGGGATCTGCTGGGCAGTAACAGCCAGTGCCTATGTAGAACACTAATAAGAGTTATATAGTAATAGTAACATAGCAGGCCTGCACAGCATTATGTGGTGGTTGTATATTGATGGCTTCCTGCTTTTTGTTTTGTGTCTCAGATAAGAGATCAGAATTTACAAGACGTTAAAAATGCCGGTCCTCAGTCCCAGGTTCTGTGCGGGGCCGTGGTTGAAAGGAGCTCAGTGCAGGTCAGTTTTCAAACCTGTAGCATCAAGTGAGTGTGATCAGACTTTCCTTCCATCACTCTAACGTTATTCTTTACTTGACAGAGACTGTCTGTGTATAAGGTAAGTGCTAAAAGCGGCTTCTTTACTTTGCGAATCCACGTAGTGTATAACAGTAGGCACAAGCGGCTTCAGTGTGGGTGGTACAAGCATGGCAGTGACCGACGCTGCTGGCGCCATTGCTTTTTGCCATGCATGGCCATGCTTTATGACCTCCCCTTTGGTGACCAGGACTAGCGTGGACTATTTGGGCCTTAGACAGGTCCCTCCTTTTTTATACCATCATCTCAGGACTGAACTTTACCAGTGAAGGAAAGTATAAGAACTGGAACTTTTTTTTACGCCCATCGTTTTTTATGATGGCATTTGGTGGTCTTAACGCTTGTGAGTGGATCTACATATTTGCCAGAGGTCTGCAGCTCTGTAGAGTGATTTTATATGATTTCCATTGGTGAAAAGAGGGAGAACTAATGGTGGTTTAATGAGCGAGTCATCTTCAGCTTATTTTACACCAAGCTCATCTTTTCTGTTAAGGAGAATTTCCTCCTAGTAACCAGTCGGTTTCAAAGCGGATTGGTTACTTTGGTCTACTTCCCCATTCTTTTCACTGTTCCATAAACCCTTAAGTCTTGTTATGTTTAGTAATATGATCTGAAATCCCAGTGAGATTATGCCTTTATTTCCTCTTTATTCTTTCCCAGGTGTCAGTTTGATAACATGAATCACTAGCTATACACGTGTACCCTATAATCAGGGCATAAAGTGGTCATGCAGAGGTGGGGGAACTCATTTCTCGATGCCACCTACTTACCCCCCCTCCCCTCCCCCCATTAGGCAGAGACAGGGCCAGTGGTAGGGTTTTTGACACCCCCCTGCAAACTAGAATGCTTTTCTGTGAGGATTACTGCGCAGGGCCATTGTGGAGGATAAAATGTTCCACCTCACCATTAGAGGTGGTGGAACTCAGTTCCACCCCGTTCCCCCTCACTTTAACCCCTGCCTATAATGTTTGTAAAGCTTACTGTATAGGTGAATGGACAAGCTACTGCAGTTACTGTACCATCTGTAAAATCTGACTGCGATGTTTAGCTGGGATATGTATTGTTACGGCTTTAATGGGTTATCTATAGGACTCCCATATTCGGAAGCAATGTAAATATTGGTTCCAGTCCCAGTAGAACTTTACAATATTTTATTAGGAAACCGACCAGAATCTGTGTTTGTTTAGAATTGTGGAAGGAACATACAACTCCACAAAAAGGGCCATCTATAATGGCAGTTCTACCATGATGCCCAATAGCCATACACACAATGTATGTACAGACAATTATGGCAAATATAGATAATAGGATTTCCTGTTGGTCTTCGTGCAATCTCGTCTGCAGTGTTTATGAGTGTTGGGTCAGGGACTTTATTTTCGCTGCTGTCAGTCATCTAATCTAAAGTAAATGACGTGTACTACTTCCCGATAAGAGACACTGGCTGTTGAATGATCAAGCTGACTCCGCAGAAACCGTTTATAGTTTACGACTGCTACAAAGTAATCCCAACACCTGTTTACCATGACTTTGCATCTGTAAACATAGGAAGAAATACTTAGTTGCCTAGTATAATATTGATATCTATCCCGATGTATCTTCACTTGGAAGCATTCCTTTCCTATTCTGTCAGCTTGTGTTTTTTTCTTCCGAACTCCTTAATGTCTATTAAGTTTCTGTTGCTGTTTGCGCATGTTCCGCCCCACCGTTGTTGCTATGGTCACCTTGCATGCTCCCATGCCGTCAATGTGTTCCGGAGGTCTGGTTTGCTGTGTTCACTTCATTTACTGTTTCAGGATGCGCCTCTTTCAGACTGTGCGGAAACTATTGATGGGTTCGATCTGTCAGAGCAGGCCTTTAGTCCAGCTAGAACCTACTCAGTTAGAAAGGTATATACTGCCCTGACTACATTTTGGGACTTTGGGTAGTTCACGTGTACACACCTATTCTCTATTCTGCCATCCTTGCAGTATTAAACTGTGGTTCTGTAGACCTGCTGAACATGACGCCCATCTGCACTGTAATTGAGCCTGCAGTTCTGGGCCATTTCTTAGGATAAGGGTTCTTAAAGGACAAAACGACAGTAACATGGACGGTTTTGAAAGGCTCTTGTGCGTTTCACATCTCATTATCGGGAGCTGAATCCATAAGATCAACCTGCAGTTGTGTAAGAGCCGTGGCCAAATGTTCCTCGTCTCCATGTTTGATGCTGTTTGTTATTTGCTGTGATAAGTGTGGTCAGGAATATCAGTTTAGGGATAGAAGCTCCTCTGTTATTGTAAAGGTTTAGGTCTGAATGCACTAGAACACCAGGGGCATTATTCAGCCTATTACAAGGGAGAGGGTTTGTTTGTTTGTTTGTTTGTTTGTTTGTTTTTCTTCTTTACTGTGCTCATATATTTGTGTATGTGAATGTTTTCTGGAGTCCTTTTCTTTGTTCTTTGTCTCACTACTGTGAATGCTCCAAGTGTTGACAATACCAGTTTGGTTTCCCATTTTTTTTCTAGTTTTAGTCCAGACGTGTAAACTTCTATTTGTCATCCTAGCAAAGTGTTGCCTAACTCCAGTTTTCAGGGACCTTAATAGTGTATGGACCACAGGTGTATTTAGTACTGACAGGCATTAGTGTTACTAATTATTGCACATGTGATTTCTGTGAGGAGACCTGGAAATGGGCACTGTTAGGGTTCCCTAAGGGCTGGAGTTGGGAGCACCACCACCTTCATTGGAAAGCTTCTGATTCTAATCTGCCCCTTCCTGATGGGTTGGGTACGGGAGTCCACTCTCACCAGTGAATGTAGACGTCACAATGCTGGCACAGGTACAATTACACCTGTGATGGGATCCCAGTGCCTGTATTGGCATACTCACTGATGTTGTAGTGTGTCAACCTCTTGACCAAGTACTGAATAGACCTAAATGAGCCATGAAAGGAGTACTAATGTCTGTCTCTATAGTAGAGCGAGGCTTGCCATAATAAGTACAGTATCATAACTTATAGGACTGTTTTTCCCAGTGCATGCTTGTGATCTCCTAACTGGCACTACCAAGTTCTAGGCTACATTGTAACAGATTCTGAAAGTGCAGAGGAAACAGTGTTGGGGGAAACTGCTGTATCAGCTGGAGCTACTTCTGTACCGCTGTGGGAGTCTCTTGGAGATAAGAAGGTTATCAAATGTAGTCATGAAAAGGATCTTAGTCTGGGATTTGGGCTGTATCGTGTATGCACACGACTTCAATAAGACATGGTCTCCACTGTGAGCAGTATATGCACTTTAGCCACAATGTCTAGCCATTAGCAGAAGATTTACAAATCCCCATTTCATCCGCTGCTTTGGGAAAATAAGGAGTCGTTCTATATCTGCCTAATAACACCTTGTACATAGTCTATAATTGTGCAGTAACTGCCGGAGGGCTTTTTGTAATGAATGTTTTAGTCGCGGATCAGTACCTTTTTGTTCTATTAGGCCCTGCACACCTAGGCATGGATAAAGGGGGGGATATCCTATTAGCAGGCCCTGCACACCTAGGCATGGATAAAGGGGGGATACCCTATTAGCAGCGGTACTTTACCAACAGGGGCGATCCTATTAGCCCTGGTGTCTGCGCTTATCTGGTATTACGATTCATGCACCTCAGGCACATATAGCATAATCCCCAATAAACCACCAAAGGAGTCACTATAACACATAGGAACAGAGCGTATCCAGGATCCCATGTGATTTGGTGCAATGTGTCTATTTTTGGATGATTAAAAACTGCATCTATTGCCTAAGATGCATTGGTGCCAAATGGATACACTCCAAAAATTTGTTAATGTATGAACCCAAATTTTGTAGGACACAGTTGGCAGAGCATATTCCTAAAGTCCATTACAAACTGCATAGGGGACTATATACTTGTAGAACATGGTCATACTGTACAGAGCTTTACCACATGAATGCCGCAGGTGATGTCACTGACAAGTAGCAGACGGTCACCTAACAAGTGTTTCTACATGCATGTCACCTTTTTACGATCTCTACCCTGGATTACTAAAGCAGCAATTGTTTTTTTAAATGACAAGCATCGAATTAAGCTTGCATTTTTGCTAACCTCCGAATCGTTATCTCTTAAAACTCTCTCTGGAGGACAGGCAAATATGGCTGAAGACCAGATGTACTAAGCTTCATAAAAATGTGGAGTGTGATGACACAGCAGCCATTCAATTCATGTGACGTCGGATGTGGGGAAGGTGGTCACCGTGAAGAGCTCAGAGGCTCATTCCAAAGAATCTCTGCTCATTACTCAATGTGCCAGGCGTCTGGTTTCCACGATAGTCTAGAAAAAAAAAAAAGAAAGAAAGGAAAATGACAACTGCCTCCTTCCAGTGCCAGCTCTCTGATCAAGGGCCCTTTTTATATATCACTTCACTGTGTTATTGTTTATAATGTGTGCAACTAATGTAACACCCACTTGTTTTTCTGAAGCTTTGTGCTGGAAAATACTTCCATCCACTTCTACTGCACTAGTAAGAACAAACTGTATTACATCCATCCGCCGCTGTGGGACCATGCAAAATTTGGCTGTAGCAATAAACAGGAGAGGGAGAAGGATGTGGGGGCTATGGTTACTCTCGAGCTGCAGTGATGACAGGAAATGGGTTTTAATTTGAACAGAATTCCGCAGAAAGTTAGTACTTTCCTTTATTATCCGATCTATTTTTGAGGGAAAGAAAGCACACCCTATAGATTTTTATCTAATTGGAAATTTAACCCTAGACTTTTAACACTATACTTGCTCTCCATCTTATTTTTAGGGCGATTAAAGTGTGAAAAATGTCTGCTACATAATAAAGATCCCAATCTGAAATATATACCACAAACAGTTAATTTTATACCAGTGTTGATTGCTGTGTGACTTTGTGATTTTATTTTTGTATATTATGCTCAAAAACTCTCCTATTTTTACCGCCCTTCCCCATGCTTTGTACAGGGAGAGCTGATTACAGCTTCAAAAGCCATTATTGAGAAAGAGTACCAGCCACGGGTCATAGTGAGCACCGCTGGCCCAAACCCCTTCAACAAACTGACGGACAGAGAGCTGGATGAGTATCGAAAGGAAGTGGAGCGTAATCGGAGGGACGCTGAAGGTTTGTGTTTCTGCATGTGTCTCGTCCTATACTTTGTTGGTGGGGGATATAATGCAGCCTTATAGATGGTCTTAAGACCCCCATACACTAGTAAGATTGGGAAATTGGCCCAAATCGGGTGTGATTGACATCCCCTACAGATTGAACCTGCAGCAGGGTTTTTTTTTTTTTTTTTGGTGTAAATTTTTAGTTTTTTGTTGCATACACAAAAACAAAGAAAAAGCAAACCACAATTACCAAGAAAAAAAATTAAACAATAATGTTGAATGTCTCTGCAATGTAATTTGGGCATGTACAATAATAGTAATACGATAAAGAAGATACAATTTCAGTTAATCTATCGGATCAGACCCATCAGCGGCACATCGCGGGTGCTTTTTCGCACCTGCGATGTGTTTGGTCCGATCTGCAGGTGTGCGCCAGTTGGCACACACCTATGTCCGGGGGGCGCTGGTAGTGGCAGGTGCCGGGCGGCGGGAAGCAGCAGCAGAATTTGAAAAACTATTTTCAAAAGTTGGGCCAGTTATTGGCTGAGAGAAGTCTTGCGGCCAATAACCGGCGGGCCAGTGTTTTGAAAATATATTTTCAATTCAGCAGCTGCCCAGCTCTCCCGCTCCCCGCCGCTACTGCAGCTTCCTAGGAGTTTACATGCAATAAATCGTATGCGATTTATTGCATGTAAACTCACACCATTGAGTACGATTGGCCATTGCTCCAGTGTGTACTCTCCCTTACTTGTGCATTCACATGCAAGTCAATTTGTGTGCAAATATACTCCACTTTCATATGCAAGTACGCATATAACTGAAACTTGACCGTATCACTGTCCGACTCCATTACACCGCTGTTGCAGTTCGTCCTGATAGTGAATTACCATTGCATCATTTCTAGGGCTACAGGGGTCAGTAATTGACAGATTGGCGGCATGTCCCTGGGTATGAATCCACCAATCAATACTGCTCGTCGCAAGTCATGGCAGTAACTGAACTTGGGGGCCAGATTAAAGGTGCCCATACACGTTACAATTATTGTATACAATATCGCATCTCATCTCATCTCTGTTTTGCGATGATCTAGTACAAAAGTACTTTTTGTACTAGATCTCATCTCATCGCAAAACCGAGATGCGATATTGTATACAATAATTGTAACGTGTATGGGCACCTTTGGTATAATCAATACAATTATGTCTATATTATCTCTTCAATACCCAGGTTTTGACACTGAAGTTAATGCCAAATTGTGGTTTACTCACTAAAGCTATTTGTTCCATTTAAATAAATGACCTTCAGAGTAACCATTAGCTGATGTGCCATTTGAGCCGTAATTATACTTGTATATGGATTCGCTTTCATGCTTTCTCTAGTCACTCACTGTAAAAAGGAAAGGCATTTCGTTGACCTTAGAGATGGGTGTAATGACTTCTCCCACAGAACACCACCTGATCATTATTCTGAAGGTCATTTCTTCTGTCCGCGCAGCCGGCCATCACTCAGCCTGTGACCCGAACAGTCTCTTTGCCAAACGAAAGGCCGCCTGGTCGGCTGTTTATTGGGCTGGCTCTGATTTAATCAGTAAAGTAATCACTGGATTTTGGCCAACACACCCAAGAGGAGTCTTCTCATAATTAGTCTTTGGTCACAGACCTCCACCTCGTGCGATCTACTGACCACAGTAGGTGATTGGAAAGCAATGCAACGGATTATATTTTTGGCCATATTTTGCTACCTTTCACCAGCTTAAGGGATGTTTCTTCATTTTTCAGCATGGCCGTTAATATTGTTTATTGTTTATAGACCTGTCTAATGTTCCCTAATGTATTCCGCAATCCCCTGGGTAGTCCACACTATTTGTATAAAGTAATAGGAGTTGCATCTTCCCGATTGTTAATTTTTTCTGTATAAATCTAGCAAGACCATTGTAACATAGAAACCTCATCTAAACAAGCTCAGTTGCCACCAAGTCGAATCTTGATGTGGTGGCATAGACCATGGAGATTCTCATATAGTTCCCCACTTTATAGAGGGTCAGGTTTCTTCTACTGATATTCCTGTAATCTCAGCCGGAGAGCGAAGTCCAGCCAGCTGTGTTCAGGCTCTCTCCGCAGAGGTGTTGGATGAAAATATCATGGTTTGCCAGGAAAGTGACGTGTCGGTGGACAAGTTACCGGCCATATCCGTGCCTACTCCACTGTTGGAGGTTAAAAGAGTGGAGGAGTCTATGGTGAAGCCAGATAAACAGGAGTGTCCTCGAAGAGCGTTTCCCACTGTTATCTTCCAAGCACCTGATATCTTGCCTAGTAATTCAGGTATCTACAAAAGGGGCCAATGGTCTTTTCCACACCTTTCTTGTTGATCACTCTACTGGGAATCTGGTGTGGGAAATCCTGGTGGTGGTACGGATTGGGATTCTCATAAATCTCCTCTTTTTTCAATGTGACCTACTGTAACAAAGTTATTTCGCTTTCTGTCGTGTTACAAAATATTGAAATAAATGTTGTGACCCGCAGCATCCATCAGATTGATTGCTATCACAAGGCTGCAATATAAATTGCTTTTTATCTTGTACATGTCAATAAATCCAGGTGATCATTTATTATTATATGTAACTTTTTTTATTTTGTGTTTTCTGCTTTTCAAGATAAAAATTTCTCCAGCTTACATTTTGCTCTTTTTTTTTTTTTCTCCTTCATCCAACAGGGGACACTGGAATATAGACTTTACAGTTGGGTATAGAAGTGTAGTGACTGGGAGCTGGCACTTTAAATTTGAGTGGGGACAAGAAAAGTGATTTTGTAAAAGTGATAGCCTTCTGAGCTGCTTTTGAACCCTTGCCAGCCATAGTTATACGGTTAATAAGGACAGAAGATACAAACACTGAGCAGAATAGAACAGTGGCAGAATAACAGGCTAGATACCAGAAGGGCAGGAGAGCAGGCAGAGGGGAGCAGTTCCACACCGACCCTAATAGGTTTATAGCAATGCTACAAACAGGCGCACAGACAATCTTGTGCTAAAGCTCTCCAACCAGCAATACACCACTAAGTTTTGACTTTGGTGTAGCTTTGCAGCTTAAAAACGCTGTTTAATGATCAGCCCCGTCCCCCAGCAGCAGGGTGAGACAACCAGCAAAGCCAGCTCACCACATGTAATGATTAGCGATTGCCACCGACACTCTGATGTTCCGGGGCTGCTAGGAAGCAGGTGGGGGGCGGAGTGGCCACCAGAGTATCACCACCCATTACAATGGCGTCCTTTTCAAAGGTTTTTTTTTTATTACTGATCGGCTTTTTAACGCAGGGCTTCCAGCTAACCGGGTTCCCTGCCCAAACTCACAAGGTGTGGTCAAGGCTGGGGTACTGTAGTGGCAGAGGGTTCTCCCCGGTGTGGACAGGCAGAGCAGCAGCTGCACTGTCCTCTTGCTGCTAGATGAATCCCTAGCTAAATAACATTGCCTCACAGGAGAAGCCAAAAACTGTGACCAGCTCCCGCAGGCACAGAGTTGGGGAGAGGTATAGAGAGGAGGAGCTGACACTACTCCAAATTATTTCAAGTGCCAGCTCCCAGTTACTACACTTCTATGCCCCAGTGTCCCCTGTGGATTCGGGGAAAAATGGATCGAACTGTGAGTTCCAAAATCCTGTTTTTTTTTTTTTTTTGGAGACTTTTGAGCTTGGAAAGCTACTGCTGAGCATCTTGCTTCCCTGTGCCTTTTCTTCATTGTTCTTATAAATCAATGGAAGAGCAAGTACCCTACTGCTAATCGCAGACCCACCATTTGTTTTTACTATACACAATGTGATCTCTTTTTTCTTACCCCTGCAGAACATGCAGAAGAGTCTGCAGAACAGAAGGACTCTCCTCCGGACCACTCCTTAACCCGCACCCCACCCAGCACGCCTATCAAACTGGAAGGTATGTCTTGGTCTCGTATGAGATGAGTCTTCCGACCATTTATAGAGGGTAATATTCTGTAGCGGCAGTCAATGTGAAAGTGGTTATCCCAGACTAGATCAGAAGATTCATAGGAATTAAGGATTCTAAAGTAAAAAAATAAAATAAAAACGGAGATGGGAAATCTGATTTATGATAGTTAAAACTGTCCTTACATTATAATGGTGTATTCCTCATAATCTGATTTTTAGATGTTATTTTTTTGCTTTTCTGTGAATTACATCTATAATGCACATGTGTGCTAAATTTTAGTCTTAACCTATGTTACAATCTTGACATGAGGGTTTATGCCCACCATACACCAGCCATGCGTTATGGGCATACCCCTGAGCTGTAAAACCTACACGATTGGCACGTCTCTGGGCTGTGCTCACCACTGTACATTTGATTATTATTTGAAGCACTATTAAGTATATACTCCCAGCAGATTGATCTCTGAACACCGTTGTTGTGCCTGAGAACCATACAGACTTGTGAATAAGTGGTAATAATGTGTGTAAGCCCCTAGCGACACACTAGTCTTGTAATGGGAAATGTGGTTTTCCTGCACCCAGTGTATTGCAGAATTGTTTGTGGCTTCCATTATAAATTATTGGCAAACTAGTTTATGCAGATGTGTCCTCATACATTTCCACCATACATCATAAGATGCCTGGTATGTTGATTTAATTTGATACGCAACACTTGTATATCTGTGTGCTGACTGTCTATATACAAGTCAAAGAAAATGGCATAGAAAAAATCCACTGAATGGTAGCAAGTAGTGTGCAGATGTTGGATATCAAATGAATCACCGTGTGTCTTGGTGTGTTAGCAACTAAGACCCATTTTGTCAGAGACGCTAGCTGTGTCACGGGACCTGGCACACTGTAAGGAGCTGGTTGGTGCGAATGCAGCAATGATGTATGAGGACACATCTGTAGTGTCGAAGAAAGTAGTTTGTCGTATGTTTACAGACTCTAGAACACCAGCTGAGATGCTAATGGTCTATAAATAGTTTACTCCATGTCTAATTATATGATGCGTATTGAGATGTTTATGCATTTTCTGTATAGAGGAGAGCAACAAAAAATGTAGCCATCAAACACACCTATAGCCAATTTTTTTTTTTTTTTCCCCCCAACAATGCCTGTGGAGTACCTCCTACAAAAGGCAGGGCCTACGCATTTCCTGGTCACAATTCTCACTGATCTCTTCCATCACACACAAGTGCTTGAGAAAACGGTCTGACGGTAATGTGCGTGGCCAGACATTGCTGGTGATGTCTGACAGCGCAACACTATAAATAGGATTCTTCCCTACACACAATTACAGCCAGCTCTCTTCCATATATAGCTGAGGGCTTCATTAGGAACGGTCTCATTTTACATGCATGTTGGGTTCATGCATGGTGTTGATAAAGAATGCTAATAGGATGCAGAGTGCATTAATGACAATCGCTAACCTTTAAGGACTGCATGTAACTGCATACATATCAAATGTGAATGGTTTCAAGTATACAGTTTTATAAGCTCCGGGTACAAAAGACTGATTGTCTGGTCACTAAGAGCAAGGATGGAAACAGCCGCAGCAGGGGTGACAGCTAGTGAATAGTATGACATGAGATGGCACCACAGAGGGCTCTTCTGTCTGGCACATCTTCCTGTGCAATTACCACTGTTGTGTGTTCTCCCTCCTTCATATTGAGCCCATATGTCTGACCCTCCATTCCCCTGTGCACCTGCCTGCATCATCTCTTGATTGTTGCCTTCATTTGACTTTAAAACCGCTTCGATGAATGCATTAGACTTTTTTTTTTTTCTACTTGTGCTTTTTTCTTGTGGCTGCCAAACAGGAGACGGATATGCTAAAGAGTACCTGTTACCATAGTAAGTATCATCTCATTCTCTCAATTCTACTTCCTTTCCGCTTTCTTTCTCCAACAAATCCTTGTGTGCTTTGCTTCATTCTTTCGCATCTTTGTTTCTACGTTTTATTAACGACCTGAACGTAAGCCCAGTGTTCCGTTCCAGAGATCAGTCAGTGCTCCAGCAGGAACCTGCGAATGCTTCGCCTTCTGCTGAATAGGGCCCATTCCTGATTGGCTGGAAAGCTGCAGGGATGGCCAACTGAAAACAAATATCTAGTCTGGTGAATGTAGTCACACAGGACATGAATGCGAAGCCAGACAGACCAGTTCTGATTATTTGGGGAACACACTAAGGATTTCTGACTAGATTTATAGATGTACGTATTATACTATATAAAATATGTAGTCCTATTGTGATATAAATGGTGGGCAGTGGAGCTTGTGCGGTCTACATAGAACTGTATAATCTGGATTGAAATATTTGAGGTCGTTTTTGGATTAAGCTTTATTTTTGAGAATAGTTTTTCTATGGTGACATCTATGTCTTGTGGTCCATTATAACCAACTGCTAGAGTACATGTTAAAGGAGATGGGGAAAGGACATCAGTAATCTCACCAATGCATGCAATTAGTAACTAGATTCAAATGATAAAGCAGAGTAATGGTGCCCACACACGGGGACATGTGTGCTAGGTGCGATTAGTCTCCCGATGGGGGAGATGGCTGCGGGGCCCTATTCAATGCTGTCTTCCCCGACAGCATTGAACAGGGGTTCTGCGCAGAACGAGCCCGACATCACAAGCTGTCTGGCTCGTTCTGCAGAGAAAAGACGGAAATAGGCGAGCTCCTGGCCGGAGCTCGTCTATTTTCGTCCTCAACTCGCGGCCACGCCCCCATTGAATCCCGACCACCGAGCTCCAGTCGAGCCAAGCAAGAACGGGACGGACACGGCTGCCGAGCTTGCTTGACAGCCGTTCCCCTGACATTGAATACCCCCCTAAGTTGGGTGTGGTATAGGGTTCCGACAGTCGGGATCCCGACAGTCATAAGAACCGACGTCAGGATCCCGACTGGCCGGACTCAGACAGCATGGTGAGCGCAACAAAGCCCCTTGCGGGCACGGTGGCTCGCTACGCTCGCCTCCAATTCTATTCTCCCTCTATGGGGGTCGTGGACCCCCACAAGGGAGAATAGTCGTGGCCGTCGGAACTAGTCTGTCAGTGTTTTAACAGTCGGGATCCCGTCCGACACCCATTAAGTTATACCATGACATAGTCCGAAACGAACATTAGAGAGCTAAACCTCTCCCATTTATATTCCCATTTGTCCTAATACTGGTTAGAAAGTTGAGAGGTATATTTACTAAACTTCTAAAAATTAAGAGGTGGCGTTGCCCATAACAACCAATCAATTCTGTCACTTTCTAGGATGCAATAGAGAAATGATAGACAGAATGTAAATGGTTGCTATGGACAATATCACCTCTTTTTTTAATTATTTTTTTAGAAGATTTAGTAAATGTACCCGAGCTGCTGTGGACAGCACCGCCCTCCCTGTACATCACCCGACCCACTCTGTATTCTGCAAACCCGTCTGTCAGACTGCTAGCTTACTCCCAGGACTAGCTCTGTCCAGAACGGACTGATGAGGGACTAGCAGCATTCTGCCCAGTAATACACAACAATTGGTATATTGTGTTAAATACTGGTCTTGGTAGTTAGAGGTACAGTAAATGATTGCTTTTCCTCCATGACCTCATCTAATTGCTGCAATAAGTAGTACATTCTAATGCTAGTTGCTTTTTATATATCTGAGAGCACATCGTATTGGTATGTTGGTGGAGCGGAGTAACAGATCTATGTCCACGTCTTGTAATTAGGGACGGCCATATCTATCATGGCTGTAGGGTGTGCCGTGCAGAGGGACCCATGCACCCCATAGACTATGCTATACTCTTTGCTGAGCGCTGCAGAAATAACTGGGAAAGTGTCAGTCTACTCAACAAATGTGCTGATGAGGCCGGGGGTAAGGGCCTGCACAGGGCCCCCTCCTCTGCTGATCCGCCCCTGGATTTAGTTGATGTAGACTATACATGAAAGTGGCTTGGCAGAGCTCTGGAGTTAAAGAACTTAATGAAACAGGGTGAGCGTTACAAAGTCTGACTAGAACAGTAACTGAGTAAGTATATACAGCACATAGGCACTTGTGTATTACATCACATTATACCCTCTGGAGAACTTGTGAGTGCTGTGATGTTCTAGACGACAGCCCAGTTTGTAGTATGTGTGCTGTACACGTGTGTAGTTACATGCACACACACTGTGTCCTGCAAGGAATACATATTTATTCCAATTGTCCACCGGAATCTGGCAGCTGCTTTTTATACTATGACCTGCCATCCTTCCATATATTCCCACTTTGATATAAAACAAAATATGAAATAGGCTGATTTTGAAAGCAGACTCCATGTACCAATCGTTCCATTTCCTAACAAGTTTCTAATATTTAAATCAAGAGCTACATCTTTTATTTTTGTGTTCTGTTTTTTTTTAGAAAGAGTTAACTGCTTTTTAACCAACTTTGGGTTCTGCTTTGTTCTTGGGTTTTGTGTTTTTTCCTTTTTAATCTAATATACAATGAATGTATTACACACTTACACTTTTTAATGGCTGGTCGTACATTCATAATTTATTAGTGAAAAAAGCCTGAAAGGCAAACTGGGGATAATAGTGTGTGTGATGGCAGAGCTGTGTAAGTGTGTAGTAGCATTCAGAGACCTGTGACCTCGAGTCCCTGTTGCACAGGACATTAACGACTTTTTGACCCTTCTGCAGAATCTCAGCAGGAGCAGACTTACAAAGATGACAGTGATGCTGCAACCTTCAAGCAGACTCTTCCCGACCTTACCCCAGACGAGCCATCTGAAGCCCTCTGCTTCCCAGCCTCCGCTAAACCAAACGGAGAAGAGCAGGCTTCCGGCAATGCCGAGGCGCCAAAGGACCATGCAGAAACCGCTCCTGAAGAAAACAAAGGACTTGAACCTCAGAACATTGAGTCTCCTCCGGCCGCACCAGCGGCCGAGGATGGCGGGCAGGCAGACGCGGCGCAAGCGGATACCGCACAGGTAGACGCTGGCAGCGACGAGTCTCCTGGAAAATCCCCCTCCAAAAAGAAGAAGAAATTCCGCACTCCATCCTTCCTGAAGAAGAACAAAAAGAAGAGCGAGTCGTAAAGACCCTGCAGGAACACTGTCATGTTTCTAGAAGTCAGTTCATTAACCACTAGAATGTACACAATCGTATTGTTTTTTTTTTGTCTTTTCATTATATAAAGCAATGCAAGAAAACACAATAGCTGAATCTGCTAGTCGTAGCTTGATTGTGAAAAGGTTAAACCGGGAAAAATAAGGTGCTAACCTGCGCGTCCAGCAGCTAAACTACAAAGGAACCGTTCATCTGCGACTGGTAGATGTTCCGAAATCGTTTTGACTTGCTCTTTATTTTTTAGCTTGTACAGCAAAGTTGCATCGCTTAGTGCTCTCCACATTATTTGCACAGGCCGCTTCCCTCAGCACGGCTCTTGTATATAGCAGGCCCCCTTTTGCTGCCCTGAGGATGGCAAGCCTGTGTCACAGAACCCAGTGCTTTCCTTAGTTGTATGACCCGTTTATATTGTGTCCACATGCAGGCTCGCGGTCACCTTCCATCTAGAGCTAACATGCTGAGCTCCCTTGCCAGCTATCCTTTCCTCATTAGCCTGCGCACATTGGAGTTCCCTCGGTTCTAGCTCCTTAATCTGAATGGCTATTTGTTGGCATAATTGTGGTGTTTTTTTATCAGTAGGAACTGCTGCTGCCTTAATGACACGGAATGAACACCCAGACCACACTTTTCCTATACATCTGTCTCTGTAGCCTTCTCATTCCTGTTCTTATTAACAAGGATTATGAACATAATAAGAGGGTGCATTCACCTCACAAAACATTGCACGTTCTGTGTAACTGGAATCCATCTACTTTTCTAATGCTGCTTCCCAATCAGTCATCGCTTTCAACCTTGCTGTGACTTTTAGGTTAACTTTCTGCGCTGCCGTTTCAACTGAAATGACAATTTCGCTGTATGTTTGGAATGTGAATTAATTGCTTGAAAAAAACTCCAACAGTGGTTATTCTCACTGCCTATCCCGTGGTCGCCCCAACACCCCTCAGAGCTCTTCCTGCGGAGTATACCTACAAGTACTACAGTACACTCCTTGCTGCAGACAAACCAGGTAGGCGTAGACTATGTGCTAGAATAGGAAGATTACTGCAAGGGGGGAGGGTCTCCTAAACCAAAATCTGAATGCGCCTTCATTGTGACATTCCACACTTGTGATGTCCGCATTGCTAACCATTGTGATGGCTGTTCTCACTTTTTGTGTAGGCTGCAGGTACACTTCATAAATCGGTATCAACTTTTCAGTTTCAGAAATTGATTGTAGCATAGTCGGTGTAATTCATTTTATAGGTGCCATTTTAACTTCTTTTTTTATTCTTGTGTTTTTGAAAAGCCTGGAATATCTTGTAAACGGTAAAACAATTTGCAATCTTGCCCTGTTCTCAAACCATGAGTCTTCCATGCTCGACATCTACACACGACAATATTATGTCTGTCTGACACCTCCTACTAATCATTTTGGCCGTTTCTCACCTTTTTCCCAAAACACTTGTCTTAAAATCAACTGTGAATTAAAAAAATAGTATTACTGGTATTGCTTAATGATGTTGTGACCGTGTAATAAAGGAATGCACTCTGATCCATTTATTAACGAGTGATAAAGGCATTGCATGTGATTGTGTCCAGCCAATCGGCTTTCAACTGTTCTTTTTTGGGGGACATGCTAGGATCTGACTGGCTGAAGCACTATGGGGCACATGTAGTAAGCCCGATAAAGTGGAAGGTGATAATGCACCAGCCAATCAAGTCATCTGACTTTTTTTTTTTTTTTTAAACACAGCTGATTGGCTGGTGCGTTATCAACTTCCACTTTATCATTTTACCAGTTCTAATACATCTTCCCCCATATATCATATGCAGTGCGTTTTACCATAAGCCCTATTGTATGCAAGCAAATCCTCGGCTATGTATAAATTGTCCATTTAACACTAATACAAATTGCTGTTACAGTAATGTCTGTAATTTACAGTCAACTATCTGATTTGATGAGAGAGGAAAAACCCAGGTATTAAACATTTCCCCACAAAACACAATCTTACTGGGTAGCCCAGATCAGACGTCATTTCCTCCTGCATGATACTGGTCAGGTGCATATAATATGAAGGATACTGGACATGAAGGATTCCTACAACAGGACCACTGCTTAGTAAAATCACCTTTCTTGCACTTCAAGCCATTATGTGGGAATACACAATATTAATAAAAAAATAGTTTTATTTATAAAGGGTTTTGGATTATTTGGTCACATTTGAATATTTTTAGGAGCTGGCAACACAATTGAAAGGTTTTTCTCTCCTGCTACTGTAAGCGATGATTTTGTAGTAAGACCAATATATATCCTTAGTAGGGGGTAACTCACATGTCCTCACTTTATTTTTTTATATTCTACTTTATTCTAACATTATTAGTTATCCCATATTACTCACGTGACAGCTCCTATTAACAGCTAAAGTCCATTACTATTTGTGTTGAGTTGTTGCCGGCCGGTTCTAGTGTGCGTGATTCATTTTGATTGAAAAATCTTTTTTTTTATTATTCCTTTGAAATGATTTAATTCCAGGTCTTTGTTTTAGTATGGTAATGTATTGATACACATTTCAAAAGGTCATGTATTTTATTTCCTTCTCTTTCCTTGTAATGTTATTTTACTCACAAATAAAATTGGTTAAACTGCACAACTGACTAATACTGTGGGTTTCTCCTCCCCTCTCTGAGGTCATAATCTGCTGTTCCAAAGGAATAATCTGCATAGTGTATGGGTATATTCCGCATAGTGTTCCCTAAAGTTGATATACCCATGTTTTCAAGGGGCCCACTTATACTCTCCGCTTGCAGTAAGGTCCTCTTATACTCTACTGCCCATAGTGTGTATCCATCTTATCTCTGTCTCTCTAAACAATTTACATATTTGGGGATAATCTGTATTTCAGAATTTTACATATGGGAGACAACTTGTAGGATTCTGAAGATTTTTCATATATAAATGAGCTTGGAGACGCAACAGGGAAGTGTTCTAACAACGGTTTTAGTAAAGAGTGGGGCTGATGTATTAAGCTTTGACGAGATAAAGTACTTACAGGTGCTGATTGGCTGGTTATTTATCACCCTCCACGTTCTCTCGTTAAGGATTAATACATTTGGCCCAGTGTTTGTATTGACCACTGACCCAAATATGACTTGTGTAGGGCTATATTACTATCCTTATTATTGCTCATTCAAGGTCATTGGTTTTTCAAACTTTTTTTTTTATATCATGACACCTCGGAGTATAAGATTTATTCTCATGGCACCTGTAGGATAAAACTTTCTAACTGAAAGATTTAGAAAAATATATTAAAGTAAATTGTGTTTTTATATATTTAGGAGGAGGGACAGGATTCACTTCTGTTCATCCACATATTATGATTAGCAGCTATCAGAACTGACCGTGAATCATTTGCATTGTCCTGCGCCACCAACCCGAGGTACCCCTGCAAGGGTCCCAGGGTGCCACAGCACATACTTTGGGAACCACTTGTCTAGGTGTATTTAGCAAGAGGTTTTATTTATAGAATGCATTAATAAATAGACCAAATACAGAGACCTACAGATAGAGCCGTCTCTGCATAGCCATGGCTCATCAAGGCCTATTGTTCTCAGCTGCAATACAGTAGGCCCGGGGATTAGCATAGCGTTAAATCAGATGGCTCAATCTGTATTGCGTGACAAAACATGTTTGTTCAAAAATGTAGCATTATGGTATTAGGGGAAAAATAAACATTTGCTCACTATAAAGGCTGTAATGATAGACCTCAAGTGTATTCCCTGCGGAGATCTCGAGGTTATACTAAGCATCAATGCAATGGAAACTCAACAGCACTAGGGTTCCTCCAAGGCCACCGGCATAAAGACTATTCACAGATCTTATAACTGCTACAGGAAGAAGTGGTGTACACATTATTCAAAATAGAGGTTTATTGGTAATAAAAATCCAACTATGGTATATAAGAAATAGAACATCTTTAAAGTTGACACAATAAAAATAAAAGCATCTCAAATATTGTAACAACAAATACAAATGTTTTGAGGAAGTTTTCGTAACAGTGTAGTAAAGGTTTGATCTTATAATAACAGTAATATCTGGTGTGTTGGTCATTCGGCTTAATCTGACAATATAGTATTCTAATAATGCCACAATTTATGAACTGTAGTAACCTCATTCTGAGTACTGCAGTGTTCCATGGGTCTGGTCAAAAACAACAATCAAACGTAATTTAGTACAGGAAGTTTAACGGGCTAGGGTAAGTATCAGGATGCTGGTGTCTGTCTTCTGGCCTCAGTCTACCGGTTACTCACTCTCTCCCCCAATGGGAGATACCGGATGTCACTAAACCAGTCTCCTAAAGTCTGCCATTACTGTTGAAGCACAGATAATTTAGCATGAACCTCTTGAGCAAAGACTCTAGATTGGATTAAGAGCTGGAGTTTGGGAAATTCTGGATTAAATGATGCTACAGTCAAATCTGGCAACCATAAAACTGCTCCAAAAATATAAAGGTCTACTGCAACTGGCCCTATAGAAAAAAACCTTACGACAATACGTGTGTGTAGGTTACTGTTACCAAACCTGGAGTTCTAAAACCTTTGTTGTATAACTGCCGGCATGATATTTTCTGTTATCAGCAGTGAGGATTTTATATTGGTTATAACATTAAGGAGCAAACTTGTATTAAACATAGCTCTGTAGGTTTGGTTTAACTAGGAAATAATGAATATTTGGTACTTGTGTATTATCACGGCGCCCACAATATAGGTCACACGACATATAATCGCATCGCATGCCATACACCCGATGCACAGCGATGCGATTTTAATTTGTATAAGCCCCCTATACAATGTTTAATTGTATAAGCACCCTAATGGGGGTTTACAATGTTAAATGCACCCCCACTATGAATGCCAATCCGAAGTGTGGCGAGTGCAGCAGTACGTGTCCTACGACCTTTTCATACCCCCACTATCCACGTCGGCATGGAGTTGATTTTATATATCACCGAGCCTGAAGCGTGGCGAGCGGACGTGTATTACTTTACATGTATTCCGCGTCCCCTTTGGGCTCGCTGCGCTCACCACACTATATAAACTTCAACTCCACGCCAACATGGATAGTGGGGGTATGAAAAGGTCGTAGGATGCGTACCGGCGCCCGACGCGGGCTTGCTGCGCTCACCACGCTTTGGGTTGGCGTTGACAGTGGGGGTGCTTTTAACATACTAAGCACCCATCACCTTTAATTATCTTATAGGGGCCACTTTTAACATGGAAAAACCCATTAGGGTGCTTATATGCAATTTTAAATCGCATACCATTGTATATGCGATACTATGCCATACAATGCGATGGTATACAATTTAAAATTGTATAACATCGCCTGCCATCACGTAGCATACCATCGCATGCCTTATGGTCTGCGATGCGATGGGCGCCGTGCTAGTACCAAATATTTACTTGTCCCAGTGCTCTGAGAAATTCTTACACCAAAATTGGAAATGAATGAACATTCTTCGGAGGTATGGGTGGGATGTGATAAAGCTTGGGGTTGGAAGCTGGCTGAACGTGGATGTTATTTTAAAGGGGCAATCACTAAGGTCTTTATTCAGATCTGATCGCAGTACTAATTTGTTGGAAAATGGGCAAAACCATGTGTACTGCAGGTGGGGCAGATGTAACATGTGCAGAGAGAGTTAGATTGGTGTTATATTGTTTCTGTGCCCGGTAAATACTGGCTGCTTTATTGTTACACTGCAATTTAGATTTCAGTTTTAACCCACCCAAATTTAACTCTCTGCACATGTTACATCTGCCCCACCTGCAGTGCACATGGTTTTGCCCATTTTCCAAACAAATTTGTACTGCAATCAGATCTGAATAAGGGCCTAAGTGGGCAATAGGATATTGGTTCTCCATAAGAGTGCATCAAACCTGAACCACTGTCTATGATGTAATTGTCCATACTATACCGGTTATCCAGTTCATGTAGAACTAAAAGTCCCAGGATACTATGGTCCAAGACCTGTAGTTCCACACTTGGAAAAAATACAGTGTTTGCTCTGTGTGTCCTAAGTCATCCATTTTTTTTTTTTAAACATAACTCAGTGTTTTCCATCACAATCTGGCTGTTCACAGATATTACACTGTTCCTGAACAGTGAATGGAAACATAAATACAGTTTACATTCTTTCTACATAAAACTGGTTATGGACGCCGTAAACTGGCTGACATCCAACATCTACATGGAAAGTGATGAGAATCCACACAGAAGAGATCTGCTATAACAAAACACTGCATGTTGTGTCCATCGCCGCCAATACACGTCACCTGACCATAACCCATCCATGGTCATCAAGAGACCAGAACTATCACACACCCATTATATTGACAGGAGCATAGTGGTGATTGGCAGGCTCTGCAAGCAGCGTTTCCGATGACGACGTATATAATTGGTAGCATAACAAAGTGTTTTATTATACAGCCATCTCTAGACATAGCATGTAAAGTAAATAATTTACACTGTAATGTCCAATTTAACCTCTATATGAAGTGGTTCAATATTACAGACGCACCTCACCCTGTCCATCCCATCAGTGTGTCCCTCACAGTACAGCAGCTGTGGGGCTTGACCCTGGAAGTTAGGCACCAGACTATTTACCGACTGAGGAAATAACCTATTCCAGATAACCTTTGCAAAGGTCTCACAAACTGACAGATTTGGGGTAAGTGCATCATTTCCAGATACAAAGCAATATGCAGCATTTTTAGGAATATGTTGCTGTGTGATACGGAGGTCATGTTACTTGTGTGTGGTATCAAAATAATGCTCAGTCCTTTCATTATGTACTAGAATAAGCAGCTTTGTACAGATCAGAAGTATGGAGTATATAAAATGTGTGAGGCTTCTGATCATGCAAAATCTGTATTTGGAACAATGGACACATGGATAACTGGAGGTGGGGCACGATAAAGCACCAACCAATCAGTTCCTGTCACTTTTCAAGCACAGCCTGTAACATAGCACTTAGAGGCTGATTGGCTACTACATCTCTCTCTCTCTGCGGATTTGTACACCGAGAAACTATGACCGGTTACTGCTGGTGTACAGATTATTTATCTATGTTGTTGTCAGGCTAGGACCGTTTTTATTACTACCCCAGCCAGCCAAGTACATAGCTAAGGCACACAGATATGGCTTTGGTATTTTCATGAAGAAATCAGAGAATGTGTGATGGATCGTACCAATGACCACCTACTCGTCGCAAGTCATCATTTAGGAGGCAGGGCTTATTCACATACATTGCCTGGGACAGCCGTAAATACAGCAACTGATGCACATTATTTAAAAGTATCATATATACATATACTACACCTTTATAAAAGAACCCAGAATAAATTCAAGTGTTTAACGATGGGCACACTCGGTGCCTCCACAGTGCAGTAGCGTCCCCCTCACAAGTTGTTCTCATTCCTCTTTTCTATCCACTTTCACCCGCCTGAGACAAAGCAGGGGGATTAGGAAGGCCACGGCGCAGATTGTGAAGCAGGTTCCAGCTCCGGTCAGCCAGTATACTGTAAGGAAAATGCAAGATTTTACATAGACGGCAAGAACAGATTCTACTGAGGACATTTCCTGTCAGGCAGCAGGAGCAGAATAGAAACTGCTGCCTTTCACCCTACTGAGAGGCATTAGGGTGATTTGCTCTCTACTCTAGGGCTATTTCACACGCTCCGGCTCTTGCCGGGCGGCGAAACCCCGCACGGACAAAAGCCGTGCCGTGCACAGTAGTTAATAATAGACACGATTTTGTCCATTCAGACAGGAAGGCCACGGCCCGGCTGCAGCCAGCTGTCACCATTGGAAGGGACGGCTGCCAGGCTGTGGCCATCCCCACCATTGTAAACTGCTGTGTGCGGCACGGCTTCTTCGCCGTGCAGGGTTTTGCTGCCCGGCAGGAGCCGGAGCGTGTGAAAATAGCGCATATGCTATAAATTAAGATGTTTGTAGATGTTTTGCTTCCGAGAGACGGAATTCAATTTCCTGCAATAATGTCCATTTTCCAAAGGACACCTTAACCAAAAATAACCCTTTTTCTTTATTATAGAAAGGGCATATTGTTTCAAGACGGTGTCCAAATAGAGAGAAACTCCAATACGGCAAGAAATTACCTGGGCTGAGAAATCTGGTGTAAAGTGGCCAAATTGTATGTGCCATACATGATCCTGTGCGCATCGGATCTGGGGTGCTTGCGCTGGAATAAGATGTATCGTATTCCGTCCAGCCCCCCGAGAGCCTGTTGACTCTCCTGCAGGCAGTTGCTGAGGTACAGTATAGTATGGGAGGCTGCATGCAATACCTCTGATTAGTGTATGGGGGCCTTTACTCCCACAGTACCGAACAGGAAAGGTTCCCATTTCTCTAAATTGCCAATTGAAAAAAAAAAAAACTATTCAGAACACCACACCCAAATCCAACAATGCGGAACTCAGTCTACATTACTTGGTAATGATGAATCGCCATTTATTTCTACTGTATGAAGCAAATATTAAGTTGTTTTAACTGCTCCCGTTACTTTCCAGGGTCAATTCTGCTCTGCAATGTGCGTGCTGCTGTCCAGCCACTGACAGTTCGCTTCCTGGCTCTTGTTTTCTATGGAGCTCATAGTCTGGATCTTATCCAGGATGGACGCACCCATCTCATTAGTGACATGAGAAGTGCAGAGGATGCTTCTCTCAGCCGCATGGGCTTAATCTAATCACCCAGTGCTAATTCTGGAGAGAGGACACTCACACGTCGCTGATAAGACGGGTCCCACAGCCCTCGCCAGAGCCCCCAGGCTCCGAAGGATTCCCATCACCGTGCCTTTCTGGCTAGCCGAGCCTGCGGGGGAACAACCAACAGAGTCAAAGCGTCAGCAACACACTGCATACAGGCGATCACATTCTCAATACAGGCTCAATAAACACAATAGGGATATTCTCTAAAAAGAGGATGTTATATCACCACTTATGAGCAAAAACGTGGGTGTGGTTTCATTTACTCTGCAATAAAAACAGCATTATTATAATTCGTGTTCCGTAAATTACTGTTTTTTCCCCCAATAACATAAAGAAGTAGGACATTGTCCTGTATTAAAAGAATAAACTTTAAACGATAATAATGCTACGTTTGTATGTCGACATGGTGATTGCATCCCATTTAAAAAGGAGGGTCTGCCCCATACACACAACTATACATTAATCAGGTAAAACCGTACCTTATTTCCCGGGTCAGTACAGTATTCTATCCTGGGTCATGACTGTAGATCCGTCCCAACAGCCGTGACCCTGGCCTGTTTTTGTTTTGCTCAACCGCATATCGCCAGGCAGGATTTAATGTTCTGCATGTCGATTGGTGAAAAGGGGGCGTGTCTGCATAAACGGCCGTGGATTTCGAGATTGGGCCATGATCGTGACAATTCACGGGCGTTATCGACAAAACAGGCCCGACAGCTTTTAAAGTTAGACCCGTTCTGTCGATCTGCCTCTTTAATGCTGTCGCGCAAGACCGCATTGAATAGGCACCCATCACTATTCCCCCCGTTGATGAGAGACCGCGGCCATGTACTGGCTACATTGTGATCCGTAGAAACATCCAGCGACGCGGCGCCCAACTTTCAAGACTGGTGTCTGATTGGCTCTTAATGTTCAAGCGACTGTTACAGACTCTGTATGCTCGACACGCTTCGGTCCACTTTACCGTTCCCAATCAGAGTCCATGTACTAAAACTTGTGGAAAATAACAATTTGAGCTTTGCTGTAATCTCCCAGGTAGCAATGTCAGTTATCAGTCTGGCTGGGAATGCCAGTTATATGACCTATTCCTGGCTTATCCCATAACAGCTGAACATGTAACACAGCCACCGGTTGCTTGCAACTCAGGGGTCACTGTTAATGACTCTTGTGTTATCACTAATACAGATAGGTAAAGGCAGTGAGAGCACTGGAGCATGAGGCAAGCCAATTAATCAATATATCATCCTACAGTCGTGGCATAAATGAAGCAACAACTTTAACAATAAGGTCTATCATCCAGCACACTGCCGCAGTGCGAGATCTGCACCAGTAGTAAGCTCATGCCCAGAGGACAGGCCGCAGCCTTATGCACCCACACAGATTTATATGAACCTGATCAGTCCATCTGGAGAGACGGGGGAGGGGAGGGAAGGGGCAGACGCACGTAAGCTAGGCCAATATGGACTTGTTCGAACAACTCTGCATCATCCACAATGTAGCTGAAGAAAGAACATCTGAATGTCCCCTTTTTCCTCAGAGCAAACCGTGTGCTAGTGTATTATATATTATCATACTCCGATCTTCATGGAGTAATACAGACAACACGCAGAGTAAGATGTAGAAGATAATAAAGGCCTTGGAAGGATTGCCGTAAATAGCATCCTGATTTATTAATGAGCGGAGAACCTGGAGCTGCATCACTAGTAACCCTGACTGCAGCTCACAGGAGGAAGCAGGACGGCTGCATTATCTCTGGGGCCTGTAAGTGCTGTCAGATGGTGTCTGAGTACACAGGTCACCTCCCAACCGCACAATCCAACATGTCCCACAAGGGTCCAGTCGTTTACACATAAAAATACCATCCACAGACAGGAATAATACATCTAACACCCGGAGGAGACAGGCATATTGAGGACTGAATCATGTCCTGGTATATTACTGAGCCTAGAGACACAAATAACACAGTACCTCGGCAAAGGCACTAGTTTGTGGGGAATTGCTAGGTCCCATTTCTCATCTGCAGCTCAGTCCACAAAATGGCCGCCGGTATATAGGGGACGTTTCAATTGTAAGCAAACGGTGCAACACTGAACCCACAGACATTTCTATAATTATATGATGTTTGCAATAGTATCTACATACCATGTGATGACACCAAAGATGATAAACATGGAACAACAATTGCTGCAGCTGGAATAGAAAATAAATATTGGTTAAATATGTGAAGTGGGTTCCCATATTTATTTAGTTTCTTAAAAAGCGCAGAAAATTACGTTGCGCTTTACAGTTGTAGACAGTGATAGAACAAACTGGGTAACAAAAGACAGACCTGGAGGTAGGAGGGCCCTGCTGCAAGCTTACAATCTATACCAGGCATGTCCAAACTGTGGCCCTCCGGCTGTTGTGAAACTACACATCCCACATGCCTTGCCACATTAGGGAATGATAAAACTATGGCAAGGCATGCTGGGATGTGTAGTTTCACAACAACTGGAGGGCCATAGTTTGGACATGCCTGATCTATACCATATGTTATATGTCTGTGGCATATATATATATATACACATATACATACATACATACATACATACATACATACACACACACACGCATATGCCCCCTTATATGACACACAGCCCATGTCTAATGCAGCCTTGTGCTCACTTAAGGCCTTATTCTGATCTGAGCCCAGTACAAATTTGTTCTTAAAATGGGCAAAACCATGTGCACTGCAGGTGGAGCAGATGTAATCTGTGCAAAGAGAATTAAATTTGGGTGGGGTGTGCTGAAACTGAAATCTAAATTGCAGTGTAAAAATAATGCAGCCAGTATTTACCCTGCACAGAAACAAAATAACTCACACAAACCTAACTCTCTCTATACATGTTACATCTGCCCCACCTACAGTGCACATGGTTTTGCCCATTTTAAGAACAAATTTGGGTACTCTTTACCTAGCACGGCGCCCGCGATTACAATCGCGGGCGTCGGGGGTAAAAAATCGCGGGTAAATCAAAATCGGGTGCGACGCGATGCCCGCGATGCCCGCGATTTTCCCATAGGGATCAATGTTAAAAGTCAGATTGGTCGCGATTTTAGCGTTAATTGGCTCAATGCCCGCGATTTTTACATAGGAAACAATGTTAAATGGGCCACAGAGCCCTAATAGTCCCCCTGAAGTGTGAAATGGCCCCCACAATTTTTAACGCCACCCCACGATCAACGTGAACCCGAAGCGTGGCGAGCGGCGGCGGTACGCGTCCTCCGACCTTTTCATACCCCCACTATCCACGTCGGCGTGGAGTTGAGAATAGAATAGTGTGGCGAGCCCGAAGCGTGGCGAGCGCAGCGGATACCTTCACAGTTATACGCGTCCCCTCGCGGGCTTCACAGGTGTCCGTGGCGACGCGGACACCTGTGAAGCCCGCGAGGGGACGCGTTTACCTGTGAAGGTATCCGCGTCCGCTCGCTGCGCTCGCCACACTATTCTATTCTCAACTCCACGCCGACGTGGATAGTGGGGGTATGAAAAGGTCGGAGGACGCGTACCGCCGCCCCTCGCGGGCTCGCTGCGCTCGCCACGCTTCGGGTTCACGTTGATCGTGGGGTGGCGTTAAAAATTGTGGGGGCCATTTCACACTTCAGGGGGACTATTAGGGCTCTGTGGCCCATTTAACATTGATTCCTATGTAAAAATCGCGACCAATCTGACTTTTAACACTAAAATCGCGACCAATCTGATTTTTAACATTGGTCCCTATGGGAAATCGCGGCCATCGCGGGCATCGCATCGCACCCGTTTTTTTGTGCATGCGATGGTCGCGATGGGCGCCGTGCTAGGTAAAGAGTACCCAAATTTGTACTGAGCTCAGATCAGAATAAGGCCTTTAGTCACATCAGTGGGTGGGTCAACCACTCCCATGAATTTAACACACTGGTCTTCTGAAATACTATGTGCTGCTGTGCAAAATCTGATTGGCCGCAAGTTGTTATATCCCTGCCCACTTCAAAACGAAAGGTGCGTACACACGGGGCAATATGATCGCTGGCAATATATTGCTCAGTGTCCCGTTTTCATCTGCGACCAGAGATGGTCTCAGATGAAAATGTCACACTGCCGGGAGAAGAGGCAGTGGAAGTCGCTGGTCGGAGGAGCATGTTCCTCCGACCAGCGACCATTCAGGGGCTGAAAACGGGAGCGCACACCAGGCGATATATCGCTGGTGCACACTCCAATCACTGGCAATATGGTCGCACAGCGACCATATTCCCAGCGATTTCAGCCCCTATCGCCCCCGTGTGTACACAGCTTAATACTGGCCCAATACTTAATACTGGCCCATTAATGCCGTTACTGAGTTATGTAGTCAGATGTGGTCAGGCGATGATTACAGTGTGTACCGAGCCATATTCTGACCACATGATGACATTTATCTCCTTTGTTATCCAGTACAATTTGGCCGCATGTACGGTGGCCACATCGAGGGCTCATCCTGTGGTGGGTGGATTGCACATTTGCTGAACAACTACAACAAAGGTTCCTATGATCCCAGAACTATGACAATGTATTGTGCCACAACTATTTAGTGAGCGGTAGCCCGGTCGCTTTTACTGCCAGGAAAAAGTAATCTCTAGCACCGCAAGCTACAGAGCAGGGACGGCCTGGCTAATTCTATGGTTCTACCTGCTTGTGTTGCCTTTTTGTATTGTGTGTGTTAATTATGTTTGAAAACTTCCAATAAAGAATTCACAATAATAAAACATCTACCATGCGTCCCCCGCAAACCATGTATACAACATGTGCGGAACGCCAAGAGCAGGGAGGCGGCTATACAAGCTTAATCGCACCACGCCCCTAACTGCTGTGAACGCAGAAGTCTGTTCCCCATATTGCTTCCTGCTGATACAATAACAGAGACAATAATATGTTGTAGAGGAATGAGCAGTATATTTCCTGTGATGACATTCGGACATTTCATACAGGATTTCCTGCTAATAAAACAACTAAAACCCACGAGCAACAGAAAAATGAAACATGATGCAACTGAAGTATAGTCTATACTGCCCCCTGATGGCAATAAGGCAGAGCACACCACAGCTGTAATACTGTACATTGGAAGACGAGGAAGCAATTACATAGGAGGAGAATGACTTGGTTTGGTACTATAAGTAACATCGCCGCTCCATGGACAGGAATCATAAATACCATGACACAGACGCAGCGAGAGAGAACTCCAGAGCAACGCTTGGCATGTGCTGTGAATTAGCGGAGCGGGGCGTAGGTAAGTGGCCCTCTGCCAAGTCGCTGTCACTGTGTCAGCAGAACAACTGCTGTGATAATAGGGCCCCAGGATCAGGGAGGGAGGATGGAATCGCTGAGGGGAACACATGATGCTAATCCAAACAGGGTCTATGAGCAACTTATACACAAGCACAACATGGATAATGTCAGACACTGGATAATATCGCTGGTTAGAACTGGGGCTGTGTGTGGGACTAATTACATTACTTTTTGATAAAAAGATAATAAAATTAAGTGATAATCAACCAACCAATCAGCTCCTACCTGTCATTATTCAAACCCATCCTGTAACATGGCAGGTAGGAGGTGATTGGCTGGCTGCTTATCACTCTCCATTCTATCACTTTTTGAAGCGTAAGTGCATCTGGCCCAAAGTGTGCTATTTATGATCTATTAGTAATTATTGCATAATGTTATTTATTACCAGTTATGTATACAGCGCACACATATTCTATAGTATTTGGCCATTCACTGTACCAGTGGAGTTTACAATCTATATTACCTACAACTAGAGTTAATTTGTGTTGAAGCCAACTAACCTACCAGTAGATTTTTGCAATGTGAGAGGAAACCGGAGTACCCGGAGGAATCCAATGCCAACACTTGCAGAACACAGAAACTCAGCACATTTAGGGCTGTTGTGGGAATCCACAGTCTGACAGTGGTGGGTGGGGGAAATTTAAAAGAAATTTAGGGTACCGGAGTGAGATGTGGTTACCAGAGGCAAGAAAAGGCGGTGGTAATTGGCAGGAGATAATATGTATGGAGATGAGGGTGTAGATGTAAAGAATAGTGGATTTGGAGAAGAGCTTGTACTTGTAATGTTAACCATGATTACACCAATGATGCTGTCCATGAGCATACTTTTAATCTTTCTTTCTTTTAAAAACAGCTAAACATAAAATACATGATAGTTTAAAAAGGTAGAACTACTAGGTTGGTAAAGTTAAAGTTGTGTTCGTGGGTGTTTAAAGGTGTGGGGGGGGGGTCATTTTGTTGTGGTCTTTGGAGGAGACATTTTATTTTACTCCTGATCAATCTCAATCATACCCCTTTCACATCGCACTTTTAAAACGGTATATTGCCGTTTTTTTTTCCATTTTAAAACGTTTAAGGCTGCAATGTGAAAGTGCCAGAGTTGATTTACCGGTTAAAGTTAACCGGTATTTCAACACGGTTAAAAAGCAGAGTCCTACACGTTTCAGAGCCGTTTTTTGGCAGTTTGAACAGCTCTATTTCAATGGCTTGAAACGTGTCCCTTGGGGGTTAAACGGGTTGAATGTTTGAATGGTATTAAATGATTTTTAAAACGGTTTTCACCTGCAATGTGAAAGGTCTCAAGGCTCAGACCCGTTTTAAAGTCCCATTTAAGAATACCGTGTCATTATCCATTTCTGCAATGTGAAAGCAGTATCATACTCCACACAGCCTGTATGACAAAAACAGGTTGTCTAACAAAACCAAACAATAGGGCTAAGTACAAGTCCACTGGGCCCGGTGTCCCCCTGAAGGGTTACAGTAGTCTCTAACAGGTCTCCTGTATTACTACCACAAACTGCAATGTGAACTGGATCTAACTGCGACTGACAGGATTAGTTTATGTTATCAGGGTTCCATTACTGCTGCCTAACAAAGGACTGTTAATCAACTCTCCCTTATCTTTTACTGGGCTCCCCTATGCTTATGGGTTGTGCTGAGGACATCACTCTGTGACATCTGTGCTATATGTAATCCATGTATCCCGAAGTTGCACAGCATGGCATCACTAAGCCTGCGGGACTCAGGCAACCCTTCTGTGTGCTAAACCACAGCATTATTACATAATGTATAAATGTTTCTGGGTTAATATAGTACACAGTGTGATACAAACACTTATATAACATGTAAAACTAGTCCTGCATATAAATGACTCAGAGAAAGGTTGCAGTGGCCACTACAGACAGAGGACGTCACGTCTCAATACGAGGAACTTACCGAAGGAATAGAGAAGAAGTCCAAGGCCCAGCATGAGCAGGCTGCTTGCCCATCCTATCAGCAGGAACGCCGGGATCAACAGAACAATGGCCTGCAGGACACATCACACAGAATGGAAATGTCACATAATAAGCACAATACTAATACAGCGATAATGCTATTAGCACCATGGTGCCGATTCAGAGTCCCAGGCAAAACAGCCGGATCTATGCCGCTACATGACCCTCATTCCTGGCTATTAGCCCGCATCTGCGCCACGTATCCATGATGAAAAGGATCCATCTGAAATCACCGGAGTTCTCCTATAAGTAGGCCGCAGTTCCAACCATACGCCCTTAACAAAGGCATGCCAAGTGCGAATGCCATGCCAGTGACAGATCTATAACCCTGGGCCATGATCACGGAACTCATACGTCATCATCCCATTCATAATCATTGTGGGCCAGATTCTCTAAGCTTCAAAAGTGATAAAATCCAGAGTAATAAACAGCCAGCCAATCAGCTCCTGCCTGCCATGTCACAGACTGTTTGAAAAATGTCAGGCAGGAGCTGATTGGCTGGCTGTTTATCACTCTCTATTTTATCATTTTTGAAGCTTAGAGAATCTGGCCCAGAGTAATTTAGTCACTGGTTATAATTGTCCAGTAGTGACATCATCCTTTCCATATTAAGTACTAATAGCGTCACAACCCGTTCAGTTCCTATTTCCTGCCTGAGCTACAGACCAGAGTGCAAGAAGAACCAGAGCAGAGAGTGGCAATCCAGGCCTGGCTGTGACAGGTGCAGGGTGCTAGATTGAACACTAGTATTAATATTTACATCAGGGTTGCCGACCCTCCCGAAATTTCCGGGAGTCTCCCGAAAATCGGGGCTCCCTCCCGGCCCCCCGGAAGGGTGGGCAACCCTCCCGGATTCAGGGGGGACCCCCGCTGTCCCCCGGATCGCGGCATTAAAATGCCGCAATGCCCGGGTCTCAGAGGAGGGGGCGGGGCTAAAATGACACAATCGCGTCATTTTAGCCCCGCCCCCTCCATGGAGATCACTGAATTCCTTGGTTTTACAGCATGGGGGCGGGGCTTAGTGATGTCACGATTAAGCCCCGCCCCCTGAGCGGCTACTGAATCTCTCCTCTCCGGGCTTCTCCCGGAGAGGAGAATAACAAAGTCGGCAACCCTGATTTACATTGGTGTGTCATTTACTGTGTTCTTGCGTCTTCACTCTCTTAACCCCACCCCCCCCACCCCCCCAGTCGGCTGTACCGGGCTATTATGGCGAGATCTCCTGCGCAGCCCGGAGGAGACAGCATTACCGAAATGGACAGAGCGGCTGACAGGCTTTAATACCTGCGCCGCAATCAGGAGTGAGGCTTCCTGGAGATAGCAGCGCTGAGTGGTGAGCTGTGGGCTGCCCCTAGTGCATGTTAGGTGTGCAACTAATACATTGCAAAAATATATATTTTTATATTTTACCTAAAACTATGACCCCGGCACCTATCGCCAAGGGGTGACGGGGATTAGCCCTGGGGTTCAGCCCATGACAGGTGAAGCCTGGGGGGGGGGGACCCCTTTATTGGGGGGTCCCCACTTCCCCAGGAACCCCATCCTGGGATGACCAGCCAGGGGGTGATATTTTGGCATTGGGAGCCTATATAAAAAGTGTCCCCCAGCTGTGGCATGACCCCACTGGCTGTTGGAGCCTGATGCTCGCTCCAAAATACAGGGACCCCTACTCTTTTCATTCCACTGTATTTTTGGAACCAGGACCGGTCCAAGAGCCCAGTGCTGGTTTTTTAAATACGGGGCGGACGCTAACACATTGTTCTCCCATATTTGTGAAACCAGGACGGCTCAAAGAGCCCGGGGAGTGATTTTTGAAATGCGATTTTTTGGTCACGTCAAAGTGTGCGATTTTTACCACAAATTGCAATGACCTAAAAAAAAAAAAAAGACCCTTTACTAAAAATCCCACCCTATTACCCATGGTGTGTGACTTGCAGAATATATCCCCCACTGAGCCACTGCAAGCACCAGGTCCCCTCAGTCAGTGACGTTAGTGCATAGTTACCCCTTTCACAGCTTTCACTTCATTTCCTGCCTTGATTCTTCTAGCGTATCCGCCCTGGATCAGCGCCATGGTCATTCCGATGAAGAAAAACATCTTTCCCTGCTGCATGCTGCCAAGGAAATCACAGAGCGCAGGTTACAGGCAGGATCCACAGCCCTGTGTTTATGCTCCAGCTGGTCTGATCTCATCCAGATGTTCCCCGCACCCTGCTGCTCATCCCCTCCCTCACCGCTGTACGGCCATATACTATTATTCCGAGGCTAGGAAAACATCTACAGATCTTACACTCAAGCACGAGTCACAGCGTCTATATCATGATACTATACAACATGTGTCTCTCTATCGGTCATTCAGCTTGCATGACCATATTTCTAAGCAGGGTTTCTGGGACTATGGGCCTTATTCTAGTTCATTCTTTCTGACAAAATCCTTCTTAGATGGACAAAACCATGTGCACTGCAGGGGGGCAGATGTAACAGGTGCAGAGAGAATTAGATTTGGGTGAGTTATTTTGTTTCTGTGCAGGGTAAATACTGGCTGCTTTATTTTTACACTGCAATATAGATCTCACTTTGAAGTAAAACCCCACCCAAATCTAACTCTCTCTGCACAAGTTACATCTGCCCCCCTGCAGTGCACATGGTTTTGCCATCTAAGAAGGATTTTGTCAGAAAGAGTGAACTAGAATAAGGCCCTATGTCCCCAGTTGCCAGCCCAGTCCTGAGTGCATGCAGCAGAGGCAGCTTGGGTCATGTGTCCTAGGACCCTGGTAATCTGGAAAGAACAGCAATGTTCCTTCCCACAGCCACAAAATGTGACTTACATTGTCCCTGCCATCATGTCTGATATTGCAATGGCCACAGTGCTGAGTTTAGGTGAGATAGGTGCACTGAGACAGGTTCATAACCCAACCTGCCACCATGTTAAATGAAACTTGAGGTAAAAGACAATCTGAGTTTCTGCTAAGTAACCGTAGCCAGACTTGTGCTCAGAGGAGCATTCCTGGATTATTACGCCTCGTCTACTGCACTGTGCAGGAGATATGGAGGCTAAAGTGTTTGTTTCTACAGTGCTTACTTTTATTTTAAGGCGCCACAGTTCCTAGAGCGTCGCAGAAGATACATATATATTTGAGATATTTGAGAATTTGCCCAGTTTGAAGACTGGACCTTGAAGTACACCTGCAGCCTTCATTGCTCTATATTGCCCTCACCTATATACCCCCATTCTGTTGCTATGCTACAGCCTGAAGCTATCGAGTGCCGAGCTGCTGATGAGCCTGCCAGGCACTCTGCTAAGACTCCTGGCTGCTGTGTATGTCACTGCCTGCAGGATGACCTGTAACACCAGACGGTGAGTTACATGGTAATAATGCTGGGGGTAGGGAGTACTTTTGTGCAATTTGGGCTGTGAATTGGCCTGGGGGGGATGGCGTGACACAGGTTTCCATTACCCAGAATGTCTCACTGTGAAGTACAGTGAAATACTTATATTTGTTTTATTTGTAAAACACAGAGAACCATGAGCAGAATGGAGATGATATTTGTAATGATTAGTTTATTAGCCGGACGAGAACAGGTTCCCGCTCCCCTCAGCTATTCCCTAGCCTGTCTAACCCTGGGGGAATGTGATGACACCGGATTTCCCATTATAATGGAGCTTGTGCTACATTGGAAACACGCAGCACTCAGTATAAATGCTGCACATAGTGGCCAAGGGCAAAAACGAAATAGAAGAGAACAGAGAAGCCATTAGCAGCCATTTCCTGCATTAGAGGCCTGAGGATGCACTTACAGCCCATTCTGCTGTGCACCACTTACATTGTTATAGCTAAGCCATTCTGTGCACACAGACATCCCAGAAATATGTAAGAGCCCAAAATAGGCCGCCTCTGATTAGATAATAAAATGTAATATACAAGAATTGCTGCTGCACCTGAAAATGGCATCCTACATGTAGCCCCAAGAAAGCCTCCGTATACAGTATGATGTCAGTGCTCCGTGTGCCGATACAAGAAGCGCAACTTGTATGAAGAAGACACCAAACGGCCATTTATCATTCATCATTTGCGACTATTTCCGAAAACACCCATTTGGTGGGCGGGTTAGCCGCATATATGAAGTACCTCCCACATGTATGTAGAAGGGACTGCAGCAGATATCAGAGATTCCTGCTGCGGTCCTTCACATTTGGGATGTACTTAATATCCCGCACCCTGCCGCATCCCCCAGAGGATGCTGCCTGAAGCACTAATATACGAAGCATTCTGATATCAGCTCCCGGGATCTGGTCGGAGTTAGGGATGGCCATCGACTATCGATGTTCCCAAAACATCGATGGTTATGACCTAGTGCTTGATGTTTTGGGCATCGATAGCAGTGGCTCGAATAGTTGTATGCCGTCCATGGACGGCATCCAATGCTTTTGGCCGTGCGCGCACCTTCCTGCGAGGCGTCCTGACTGCAGTGACACGGCGTCCCGCCCCGCAATAGAGGGAACCATTGACGGTAGGTTGTAGAATATTGTATAGCCAAGGATGGTTACTGCCATAGCAACCTTCGATGGGGGATGTGTCGATGGCCATCCCTAGTCGGAGTGGTTACTATGCGACGGGGTCAGGGCTGACCATTTAAAATGATGCCGAAATGCGAAAGAAGCAACGTAACGGTGTTTCAGCAAGCTAAAAATTCTCTCTTAGAGGCGCAGCACACCTGAACGGAGCAACAACTCAAGTGCTCAACTGGGAGCCACCTAGTGGTGGCCATGTGGAAAAACAATTCCATTTCCCCTCTAGAGTTTAATCACATATAAGTGGTGTGGGATTCTCCTATACCTTCCCCGCATGCCGAGCTGTACGCCAGGAATTCCCACTCATATACATACGCCCACATCTGCGCTGTCACCCCATTTGTGTCACAGGAGCTGAATAACATAACATATATGTCTCACCTGTTGAACTGGAAGCGCTGGTGGGTGAGGAAGCTGATGCTGTACTCGAGCCCGGAAAACAAGAAGAGGTAGAGGAAGTAGACCAGCCCAAGGGCTCGGAGGCTCTTCAGACCTTAGCAGAAACATATAATGTGTTACTGGTATGTTACATTCAGGGATACATAAAGCGCTATATGCCACGTGCAGCAGCGGCCTCAGCACTTCTGTGTGCATGCAGGAGCAACCGAGCAGGAACCCCTAAACTGCATCTGGTAATCAGTGCTCGCCAGCCAATTACTCTAATCCCTTCTTTATTTACTGCCCACCTTTTATTTAATGACAAGTAGTGTTAGCTCACTTCACAGCATTCACCACAAACAAAGGAACCGGACTGGGTCACAGTGACCCCTTTAATCAGTGCGTGGCTGTAGTGCAAACACCAACATTGCTACACCTTATACCGCACGCCGGAGCCTCAGGACTGCAGCCAGAACGTTACTGTACACATACATAAGAGTGAGGCAGGAACCTGAATATATTAAACATAGGACATTATTTTCTAACTCCAAGACAGCCCTGTTTATAGAGCCTTAAGCCCTTGCAAAAAGTGGTCACAGGCAAACGGTGTCCCGCTGACCGCTGTGGAACTACGAATTCAAGAATATCCTGCCACACAAAGATTGTACAAATTGGTGGAGGGTTACAGGTTGTCTAACCTGGTGCTAGAGCGTAGATTAGTGTGCACAGCAAAATCTAATATACTGGCCTTATTGTACTAATAATATAAATGATACTATACTATAATGAAAGTAAAATGGTAATCAAATATATTTAACTAGCTCAGCCTGCTCGAAGCAAAAGCTTCGAAAGCTAGTCTGCTACCTTGTGATTCTGTATGTGAGAAAGAAGTAGTTTCAAGCTCTGCCAGCAAAAGGAAGTGTTTCGGAGACTCACGGACACTAGACATATTTATAGATGATACTCTGAAAATAATACTTTTGCTTATTTGTAGCTATGTGATAAATGTACTGTCCTGCTTATATTGCTACCTACCTGGCTGCTGCAACGACCAGTGGCGCCGCTGATGGCTGCCTAGGCGCTGTGCGGCGTGGCAGGCATGTGATCCCCGCAAGTGATGTCTTAATGCTCTCAATGTAATGCGTTTAATGTCTCAATGGAATGTGTAAAATGTCTCAATGGTATGCATGTAACGTGTCGTCGTTCCCCCCCCCCCCCCCCATTTCATCCCTGCTGATGCTGCACTGTAATCCACAAAAAATTCCTAGTGTGCGCAAGCACACATGGCCAATAAAGTTGATTCTGATTCTGATTCTGATTCTGATTCTATAGTCTAAAATGATGCCTGGGATTGCAGCAGTTACAGGCCGTATTAATAAGAGCGCCCTCTTCTGGTAGGAAGTACTACAATACATACTGTATAAGGTTTAGTATTAAGGAAACGCAGATGTTCTTTACAATTGACTTCTCTTTTTATTTACACAATAGGTAAAACTGAGCAAAGCCATCTCCACCATCTTCAGGAATTTATGGATTACGTTCTAAGGAAGTGGTTCCCAACCCTGGTCCTCACGTTCCCCGAACATTGCATGTTTTCAGGACTCCACACAGAATCACAAGTGAAATAAGTCATTTTACCTGTGGATCTTTCAAAATGTGTCTGAATAATGAGCACACCTGTGCACCTGCTTGGTGACCTAAGGGGATGAATCAATTAGCCGCAGGTTCCAAGCCCTGCGCCAGTATAACATTACATTTTTATGACGCCTATTCCAGATTCCCTTGCAATTTTCTCAGAAATGGAAAAATTAGGATGTTGCTTGTTAACTCTGCAGTGTGCCACTTGTGAGTACAGACAGAGATGCATGCAGACGGATGGTTTACATACAGATCCGATGTTTATTAAATTGTGCATATGCAATTGTCAGCTGCAGTCCACCAAGCATGGCGGACAGCCTGAAGCCTTTTGGGCAGAGAGCATTCTCGAAGGCGGGTTGGCTCCTTTTCAAAGTGTGGTAGAACAGCGGGTATGGGATACTATACCCAGCGCTAACACCTGATGCTGCCTTAGTCACTGTTGCCGGGTCTCCCTCACACCCTTCTATGGTGCGTAGTAGGGGAAAAAAGTGTGACAAACGATTCAGGTGCTCAGGATCATAAGGCGTTTTTGGAAGGTATAAAATTAAATGTAATATTGAAGCACAAATAAAGTTAAATTACATACACACATTAAGGGGGACATTCAATCTACCGCCGCCATTCCAGACGGGCCCTATTTAATGCTGTCTTCCCCTACAGCAGGGGTGTCCAAACTTTTTGCGACGAGGGCCAGATTTGGTGAGGTGAAAATGTGTGGGGGCCGACCATTCAGCCCGACATTCTTTGAATCATTAATCACATCAGAATGGTCCCCCACTCTGCCCCATTCACTTTATGTCCCCCAGCGTGCCCCCATTCACTGTATATCCCCCAGCCTGCCCCTTCACTGTATATTCCCCGGCCTGCCACCATTCGCTGTATGTCCTCCACTCTGCCCCCTTCACATTATATTCCCCTGCCTGACCATCCTTCTCTGTATGTCCCCCAGCCTGACCCTCCTTCATTGTATGCCCCCATTCACTGTATGTTCCCCACTTTGCACCCATTCACTCTGTCCTGTAGCTTGCCCCCCCCCCCCCCCCCCTCTTCTCGGAATGTCCAGAGGTTGGAAAACGGAAAGCTGGCAAACACATCTCACTGTGGTGGCCGGCACCTCCTCACTGCTGCAGACAGCAAGGTAAAGGAACGCTCACCGGGACCCCACCTTTAGTGTCCTGTGCTGTGCATCCTGCATCTGATGCTCCGCCTGCTTCTGGCTGGAGGCTGCGGGCCACTTGAAATGATGGCATGGGCCGCACTTGGCCCCCGGCAGGACTTTGGACATGCCTGCCCTACAGCATTGAACAGGGGATCTAGGCAGAACGTGCCCGACTTCACAAGCAGTCGGGCTCGTTCTGCCGAGAACGGATGGGAATTGATGAGCTCCGGGCAGCAGCTCGCCGATTCCCATCCTCTTCTCGCGGCCACGCCCCCTTCTTGGCGCTCGGCAGGCGGGACATTGAATCCCGTCTGCGAAATGAGCGTTGAGCGTGCCGACAACAGGACAGGGTCACGGCTGTCGGGCAGCCCGACAGTCGTGACCCGACATTGAAAACCCCCCTAAAACTCTTCAGCATCAAAAATAGGGCATGGGTCTTTCCCAGGGTGATGCTTGGAGCATGTGGGGAATGAAAAAAGGTGCAGTCCGGACCGGCGCCCTAGTGGCGTGCACTGAATAAGATCACACAGAATACAGTCACTTGCTGACGCGTTTCGATCCTACTTTGGCTTCTTCCTCAAGGCACCTTGCCTCATTTTACATGTTGAAGAATTTTAATGTGTGTATGTAATTTTACTTTATTTGTGCGTCACTATTACATTTATTTTTATACCTTCCAAAAACGCCTTATGATCCTGCGCGCTTGAATCGTTTGCCACCACCACTTTTTTTCCCCTTTTAAAAAGGGGATTTTTGTCCTTACCTGGAAAATCCTTATTTCTGAATCCTTTGGTGGACAGTGGGAAGGGGGCGGAGCCATGGCGGCAGGCACCAAGTAGCTAACACTTTAGTGGTGCAGCCCAGGCCCCTCCTTCCCCACACTCCATCCTAGGTCAGTTTAGACTACCACCGGACTTAGGAGCACAGGAAAGGAGAGAATGAAAGAAAGAAAAAGAGAGATCTTGTATCACCATGAACAAGAGCATTCCCTAAAACCAACCCATCCGCCGATCAGGGGCGTCTGGGCGGGCGCCCAGTGTCCACCAAAGGATTCAGAAATAAGGATTTTCCAGGTAAGGACAAAAATCCCCTTATTTCCTTCATGCCATTGGTGGCCACTGGGACAGTGGGTTGTCCCACCGCTGTCCCCTTACGGGAGGGAACGCTCCTGAGCTGCAGAAAGAACGCCACGGCCGAACGCAGAGTCGACCTCGGTGAAAGTATCAAACCTGTAGTGGCGTATAAAAGTGTGCATGGAAGACCATGTGGCTGCGCGTCACAGCTGCTCTGCGGAGACTCCTGAAGGCGCAGCCCACGATGATCCTACCGAGCGAGTGGAATAGACCGTGAGCCCTGCTGGCGCCGGCCTATTCGCCAGGAGGTATGCCTGCTGAACCGTAAGCCGCAACCACCTGGCAATGGACTGTTTAGATGCGGGCCAACCCCGCTTCTGATGATCATAAAGAACAAACAAAGCTTCTGTTCTTCTAATCTCCCTGGTCCTATCCACATAGATGCGAAGGGCCCGAACCACATCAAGAGCCCCTCCACTTCTTGAATCCTGGAAAGCAGGAACCATGATTTCCTGGTTTACGTGAAACCTGGATACCACTTTTGGCAGGTAACCCAACCTGGTACGGAGGACTGCCCGATCTTGGTGGAAAACCAAAAACGGTGGCTTACAAGATAGAGCGGTCAAATCCGAGACCCGCCTAGCTGACGCAATTGCCAGAAGGAAACACACCTTCCATGAAAGCCAACGCAACTCCACTGACTCCAGAGGCTCAAACGGAGCCACCTGAAGAGCTCTCAGAACCAAAGGCAGATCCCACGGGACTACGGGACTCCGAAAGGGAGGAGTCACGTGCATGACCCCCTGGAGGAAAGTGCGAACCTCCGGTCTTGTCGCAATGCGCCTCTGAAACAGAACCGAGAGCGCCGAGACCTGAACCTTCAAAGTGGAATGTTGAAGGCCCAAATCCACTCCCGACTGCAAGAAGGCCAAAACCTTGGGCAACGAGAACCTCCTTGGATTCTTCTCGTGCTCTTCACACCAGCGAAAGAAAGAACTCCAGATCCTGTAGTAGACTCTTGCTGAAGACGGCTTCCTGGCCGCTATCATGGTTCTTATCACAGAATCGGAGAACCCCCTGTCTCTTAAGATCTCCCTCTCAAGAGCCAAGCCGTCAAACCGAGACGAGCTAGGTTGGGATGTTGACAGGGTCCCTGAGACAGAAGGTCTGGCCGGAGAGGTAACCGCCACTGAGGTTCCTCCGCCATGAGCCGGAGATCGGCATACCAGGCCCTGCGTGGCCAGTTTGCGGCCACCAGGATTACCCTTACCCGTTCCCGCTTGAGTCTTCTTAGGAACCGAGGAAGAAGAGCCACCGGCGGGAAGGCGTACACCAGATCGAACGGCCAAGGTGCCGACAGAGCGTCGACCAGAAATGCGCCTGGATCCCGAGTCCTGGACCCGTAGCAAGGCAACTTGTGATTTCACCGGGATGCCAGGAGGTCTATCTGAGGCCTTCCCCAACGAAGGGTTAGAGAGTGAAACACCTCTGGATGAAGAGACCATTCTCCGGAGTGGATCTCTTGGCGGCTCAGAAAGTCTGCTTCCCAGTTTTCGACGCCGGGAATGTACACTGCCGACAATGCCAAGAGGTGACGTTCTGCCCAACGAAGAATTGGCTGTACCTCCAGAAAAGCTGCTCTGCTCCGAGTTCCCCCCTGGTGATTGATGTACGCCACCGCCGTGGCGTTGTCTGTCTGTACCTTGACTGCACGAGAGCAAATCAGGGGGGCCGCCTGGAGAAGGGTTAAGTAGATCGCCCTGAGCTCTAGAATATTGATCAGCAACCCCGACTCCTGGTGGGACCAAACTCCCTGGTAGGATCGGTCCTCCACCACCGCTCCCCAGCCCCTGAGGCTGGCATCTGTCGTCAAGAGTACCCAGTCGGAGACTAGGAAGGGCCGTCCCATGGACAGGTGACGTGGCTTGAGCCACCAGAGCAACGATAGTCGAACCTCCTGAGAGAGTACTACCTCCTGCCTCTTCAGAGCCTGTGGTGAATGGTTCCAATACTTGAGGATCTGGTGTTGCAACGGTCGAGAGTGAAATTGGGCAAATTCCACCATCTCGAAGCACGAGACCATCTTGCCCAAAATCTTCATACATAGATGAAGAGAGACTCTCCTGTGCTTGAGAAACCCTCGTAAGAGGGCCTGCAAAGCCAGCCGCTTCTTGTCTGGAAGATAGACCCTCTGGGCCTGGGAATCCAGACGCGCTCCCAGATGTATCATCTCCTGGGAGGGTTCCAGGCTGGACTTGCGCCAGTTCACTAGCCAACCGTGAGCCTGGAGCAGGTCCAGCGTAATGCCTAGATGTTGCAGGAGTAGTTCTCTGGACTGTCCCAGAATCAGAAGGTCGTCCAGATAAGGCAGAATCCGCACTCCCTGGAGGTGAAGGAAGGCTGCCATAACTCCCATCACCTTCGTAAAGATTCTTGGTGCTGTAGAGATTCCGAAGGGTAGAGCCCGAAATTGGACATGAAGATCCTTGGTTGCAAACCGGAGGTACTTGCGGTGATCCGGATGTATCGGAACATGCAGGTATGCATCTCTGATGTCCAGAGATACCATGAAATCCCCCGGCTCCAATGCCTGTATAATGGACCGGAGGGACTCCATGCGAAACCGCAGAATGTTCAAGTAACAATTGAGATCCTTGAGATTCAGGATTGGTCGGAATGAACCATCCGGCTTCCCGATTAGGAATAAATTGGAGTAATAGCCGTGGCCCCTCTGCTGAGGAGGAACCACTTCTATCACCTGAGACTGGAGAAGAGTCTGAACGGAGGCGTTGAGAGCCTCCGCCTTCAGAGGACAGGCCGGGCGCCCCGTGATAAAGAATCGGGTCGGCGGACGCCTGTTGAAGGAGAGATAGTATCCTTCCGACACTATACTCAAAATCCAATTGTCCGATGTGGTCTCCCTCCACCTGTTGGCAAAATGGAGGAGGCGAGCCCCTACCGGCAGGGAGTCGACCTGAGGGGTCCCCGAGTCATTGGGAGGCCTTCTCCGGGGCCTTGGGACTGTCTGCTCTTACCAAACGACTCCCTCCTGGGAGGACGGCTTCTTGTTGAAGATTGTCCCCTCGGCTTTCCCTGCGGCCGAAAGGAACGAAAGGACTGCTTCGGCTTAGAGGGTGCCGACGGGAGGAAGGCTGTCTTGGAAGTGGCTACCGTAGTCACAATCTTGTCCAGCTCCGGACCGAAAAGCATATCGCCCACAAAAGGAAGGGCCTCCAGGGCCTTTTTGGACTCTGCATCCGCATTCCAAGTGCGGAGCCACAAGGCTCTTCTGGCTGCAACCGAAGACGCCGAGATCCTAGAGGCTAACGTAGCCGTGTCCAGGGCCGCCTCGCCCAAATACATGGAGGCTTCTCTGATATGGTCCACCAGCGAAAGCAGCTCCGACCTGCGTATGCCTGACGTAATGTTCTCCGTCAACATATCTGCCCATTTGCCTACCGCCCTAGCCACCCAGGCCGAGGCCAAAGCTGGCCTATTAAGCGTACCCGCATGAGTAAAGATAGACTTAAAGACATGTTCCATCTTTCTATCCGTGGGGTCCTTTAGAGCCGCCACAGTGGGAATAGGCAAGGTAGTAGCCTTTACCAGCCGGGCTATGTGGGAATCCACCTGAGGCGGGCGTTCCCATTTCGTGCGCCCGTCTGCCGGAAAGGGATAAGAAGAAACCATCCTTTTAGAAATTGTAAATTTCTTATTAGGAGCAGACCAGGCCTTTGCCAGGTCTTCCTCCAGCTGCGTTGAAGATGGGAAAACAGCCGGATCCTTCTTCTTGCGCTTAAAAGATGGTGCCTCCTCCGCAGGAGGTTGGTCTGGCTCCTGTATGTTTAAGCAAGAGCGGACCGCCTTCACCAGCGCATCTACCCTGGACTGGGTCATAACCTCGTCCTGGGATGTAGCCTCCTCGTCAGGGTCGTCCGGGTCATCCAGGTCAACAGGGTCATCTGTGTCCGCCTGGTCGTCCTCTGAAGTATCCGTCCCCGTAGAGTCAGCTCTCTGTATGCGGGCTCTGGGGTTCTTGCGCTTGCTAGCGGCACCCAGCAGGTTCTGTAGAGAGGAAGAAACCTGAACCAGTCCCTGCACTGAGGAAGAAAGGCCCTGTACCCAAACTGGCTCAGGCGCCAGCGTCAGCAACTGAGGCTGGGACTGCGTGAGCGGAGCCGGTTGAGCTGGTGGAAAAGTCGCCTGTGAAGGCTGACTCAACACTGGTGGGGGCTGAGGGTGTGAACGGGAAGCGGCTAGCTGTCCAGCAAGGTCCCTCATGGCTGCCGTCAGGGCCTGCGCCCAACCCGGTTCCCCGGAATGGGATGCCTGTGACGGGGCCGAATCCACAGAGTCCCCACCATTACAGCGTGTACACACACCCCCATGGTCTGTCGAGGTGGAAGAAAAATTCTCCTTGCACCTAACACACTTAAAGGCCCTCAGGGCAGGAGCGTCCCCTGACCGCGAGGATCCTGCGGACTTTGAGCCTGACTTAGAAGTCATGGCTATGCTCTATCCCACTTCAATACAAGAGACAGAGTGAATAGAGAGATTTGCACAGAAAACCCCTATATAGAGAGGGGTGTGAAAACACAGCACTGAACACCTCAAGGGTGCAGTGTCAATGCAGTACAACCTGACCCGTCTGGAGACCGGGGAAGGAAGGGTGCCACAGTGTCCACACAAAAGCTGTTTCCTGCTGCTCCTCTGCACCGATGCGTGACAGAGTCAAGCCTCCATTAGGACAGGACGCTGGCAGTCCCCGGCGGGAACTCATATAGAGGCTCCCTGCCGGGGACTGGGCGGGTAGGAGGTGAGGGACCTCCCCCCCCCTCCTGGAACCTTGCCAGGGCTGAGAAAAAAAAAATATGGCGGCCCCCACCGCTACAACAATAGCCCTGGTGGTCTAGTGGCCTCGGTTTCCCCTGTGGGGACCGAGTGTCACCGCCAGGAAACCGCCGGGAGCACACCCACCCCCGGCGGCTACGTGCGCTGGGTTCCCTCCCTCCGGCATCTACTATCCAGACGCCGCTGCGAGACAGAGCGTCTCGCGGTCACCGTTGCGGGACAGAGTCAAGCTTCCATCGGGAAGCGTCTCTGTCTCGCGTCTCCCCCAGCCGCGATACCGCTGCGTGCTGTGGGGAGGGAGGGGGGAAAGTGCGGCTTACCTGCTCCGTGGCGCACGGTCCCTCTGTGCTGGGACCCAGCCTGCAGGTCCGTGGCAGTTCACGACGAGCTGGCTCCGGAGCAGGTGAGCAGCCTGGGTGGTCCACCCGGCTTGCTCACCGCAAGTGTAAAAAAAAAAAAAAAAAACTTTTTTTAAAAAACGCTGCAGAAACCTGCAGCAGCTACTAAAAACGTGCCTGTGCTCCTAGGCACCAAGAAAAAAACTGACCTAGGATGGAGTGTGGCGAAGGAGGGGCCTGGGCTGCACCACTAAAGTGTTAGCTACTTGGTGCCTGTCGCCATGGCTCCGCCCCCTTCCCACTGTCCCAGTGGCCACCAATGGCATGAAGGAAATAGTGTGCTTAGACTAGTGTTGCATTTCATGGCCCGGCCTGAGGGTTAATCAAATGTCTCATGGTCACACAGAGTGATCCGATGCTGCATCATCAGACACAGCAGCGGATCACAGAAGCCAGCGGGAGGAGTCTATCTACGCAGTTCGTCTCCAGTAGCATTAGCATATTACTGCACAACAGCTGAGTACCTATCTGATCAGGGAAAAGTGCATGAAAAAGTGGGGAAATCATCCTGAAACTACCAAAAAGTGGCAATTGAAAAAATGGTACTTGTTTCCTAGCACGGCCACAATCGCGGGCATCGGGTGTAATTTTTAGTGGTCTGCGACGCGACCGACGCGATGCCCCCGATTTTCCCATTGAAATGCATTGAAAAAAGTCAAAATCGCGTCGGTCGCGTCGTATGCGGCTAAAAAAGGCTTAAATGGTCCAGACGCGATGCCCCCGATTTACCATAGGAAACAATGTTAAAGGTCTCAATTTACCCGCGATGCCCCCGATTTCCCATAGGAATCAATGTTAAATGCATCAAATTTCACCAAATCATCATAGGGAACAATGGTAAATGGGCCAGAAACCCCCAAAAACACCCCTGAACAGTGAAATGTCCCCACAAAAGTATTTTACGCCACCCCACGATCAACGCAAACCCGAAGCGTTGGGAGCGCAGCGGTACGCGTCCTCCGACCTTTTCATACCCCGACTATCCACGTCGGCGTGGAGTTGAGAATAGAATAGTGTGGCGAACGCAGCGAGCCACCGAGCCCGAAGCGTGGCGAGCGGACGCGGATACCTTCACAGGTAAACGCGTCCCTTCACGGGCTTCACAGGTATCCGCTGCGCTCGCCACGATTCGGGCTCGGTGGCTCGCTGCGCTCGCCACACTATTCTATTCTCAACTCCACGCCGACGTGGATAGTGGGGGTATGAAAAGGTCGGAGGACGCGAACCGCCGCCCCTCGCGGGCTCGCTGCGCTCGCCACGCTTCGGGTTCACGTTGATCGTGGGGTGGCGTAAAATACTTTTGGGGGGACATTTCACTGTTCATGGGTGTTTTTGGGGGTTTCTGGCCCATTTACCATTGTTCCCTATGATGATTTGGGTAAATTAAGCCATTTAACATTGTTTCCTATGGGAAATCGGGGGCATCGCGGGTAAATTGAGGCATTTAACATTGTTCACAATGCCCACGATCATGATCGTTGTGGCCGTGCTAGGAAACAAGTACCGAAAAAATCACGAAAAGCTCATCAACCTTTTCCTATGTTGACCTTTTGCTCGTGTCGATTTTGACCACACCGATCCAATGTATGTCGACACTTTACATAGGTCAGCCTATTGATCCAATAGTGGTTGACCTTTTGACTGTCGACCTAATGACGGCATACCTTGCACTTTGTAGTTTAGTTCTGGGATAAACAATAGCGATATAAACATCGGAACACACACACGGGCACGTACTTTCCCGAGAAGGAGAGTCCTGTCTTCTGGTTACAGCTGAGAATCGGAACAAGGAGAAGGGACTGAGCAGGTCTGAAGCCGCCTGAAAGCCGACCGTCATGGAGGAGACCTAGAGAAAGGCGGCACAAGAGATCAGGACCATGGCGCTCTGGGAAGCCCACACATCTAATAGGAAGGTCAGCAGTCAAAATGTGGACATAAGTTTTTCACTTTTCCCCCGGATGTCGCCAGTCGACATGGACACTGTAAAAATGTACCGCTGCCGGCAAAAAAAAAAAAAAGTGATAAACTAATTTCGACCTTTTGACTGTCGACCTAATGCTTGTCTCGATCTTTTCACTGTCGATCTATTTCTTGTGTCAACCAAAGCCATGTTGACCTATTATGAGTCGACCAAATGACCGTATCCCCTTCAAACTGCATTTGCTCTTAATATTGGTGCACATGGCACAGTAACAGACACATAATCCCGCACTTTGTAAATGAGGTGGACATCGTGTTCATTCTAGCACCCGCCATCTTTGAAAACCCATACAGTTCCTCTTCCCTGCCTGGGGTGTCGCTGTCTGCTGTAGTGTTTCTAGCACAGTGTGGTCTGTATATCAGCACTATGCAAACCAGACCTGTGCTAGAAACACCACAGCAGACAGCGACACCCCAGGCAGGGAAGAGGAACTGCAAAAGTTTTCAAAGATGAAAACCCACGCAGATGGGCATAAACATTAAGCGGCCAACGAAGAGTATTAAAGTGTACTCTTGCGTTGCGCATACTCCAGGGTAGAACATATGCGAGGACAGGAGATCACATCTCCACCGGCAGGTACATGGGGTAGCTGGCTGGGAACAGGTGTCCGCCCATATGAAACCAAGAGTACATATGGGGGCCAGTTCAGCTGCAGAGATGCGCACCTCTCAGCATATACGTGTCTGGTGACAATGCAAGAGCGATGGCAGCCGACTTCCGCTCAGCTTTGTATTAGCCCCAAAAATGTCTTATAGACTTGTAATAAATAAAAGTTCCTATGACTACCAGGGGTCCACAAGGGCTGTAGGAAGAGAACATGCAGTTGGAAACCGATACTTTAGCAGAAGTGTTACGATATTTTAGGACCGCACACACCCTGCATTGGTGCCGTGACTGGCATTCCTGCAGCTAAGCGACACTTTCAGAAATCGCAGATAAATCAGGAGTGAAGTTTCTTTACTACCTGACAAAAATGCGGCAGTCCCAACACCCACATTCCCACCGCATGACCGTCACATCTCACACTGCAAGCAGGCAGCCTAGGGAAGGTTTATGTTCTTTGCAGCAGCTACGTCATTCCAAGCTCAGGAATAATACATTCAGTAAATCAATTTTTATGGAAGCCTTTAATGGGGTTATGAACTTTTGGAAGTTTCTGTATGCCCCTCTCCTGGAAGCCGTTACTGCAATCTGTAGCCAAACAGGGCCACGTCTCCATATTCTGTACATACAGTATGCACTCAATAATCATTCCACTGTCAAACTCAATTCCATTACATTTCTTCCCCGTTCTGGTGTTAGATATTAGCAACAACTGAACCTCTTGACCATATCTGCGTGCTTTGATGCATTATGTTGCTACCGCATAATTTTTTTTACTCGTCCTCTGTTTACATTGCTCCCTAAGTGTTTAATTAGTGATTATTCTTTTAGATTCTTAGATCTACTGTCAAGATGTAAACATTCCAGAGGTTCTGTGCGGGACTCACCCTGTTCTCCTTGGGAAGCGTCTCTGGAAGGAGTAGAAAGATGAACGCCAGATCTACAACTGCGAAAAGAAGGGCGAGCAGGGCCGGCCTGACATAGAAGAGCTCTCCGCTGGCCACGTGGGTTGCAAAGTAAGCTCCAACCATAGGCCCTACGGTGAAGCCCAATGAAAAAGCAACACCGATCATTGCCTATGAAAAGGAAATATATTATTTCTTCATACAGTTTTGACGTATACAGCGGAGGGGGGGGAGGGTAACTACAGTGCGCCCATTCGGGGAGCTTAGGATCTAGAACCAAGGATAATAGAAGTTAGGGATACAGGCAGACAATTAGGTGCTTAGGCTGTGGGGCAGAGAGTTATGTTAGGTATAGGCACTAGCAGGGAAAGTTGGCAATAGGCTGCAGGGGGGGGGGGGGGTGTTAGGGTAAGCATAGTTACCTGAACACTACTGGGATTCCCTCCCTCCCTCAGGATGCTGGTGTCTGTATTCTGAACACCGACATCCCCGCCACTGGCCATCTGTATGTATCCCATGCCACCAAGCAGCCTAATTTACTAATAGCATGTGTGCTCACAGGAAAAATGTATCTCCATGATCAAACCTTTATTTTCAATATGTACTTTTCTTGAAAGAACCTGCAGTTTGGGTAGAGTTGGGTCCTCCTACACCGTTCCCATTTGCACCTTATTGTGTGAAACTCCTGGGGAGTATCATGTACTGTATACTTTTTCATCAATTGTGTCTTAGTAAACAAACTGTGGGGTACATTTATTAAGCTCGGTGAAGTGATAAAGTGTCTGGTTTTTATCACCGGCCAATCAGCTCCTACCTGTCATTTTTCAAACCAAGCCTGTAACTTCACTGTTATTAGCCGATTGGCAGGTGATAAAAACCAGACACTTTATCACTTCACCGAGCTCATTAAATCTGCCCTGATTGGTTGCGATGGGCAACGCCTTCACAAAACCGCTTTTATTATAACTGGTTCCATATTATCCTTACTAGTAAACCTGCTCGAAGCAAAATGCTTCAAAAGCTAGTCTGCTCCCTTGTGATTGCCTGTGTGTTCGTGGATGTGTGAGAGGGAGAAAGGGATGTAGTTTCACTCACTGCCAACAGATGGCAGTGTTTCGGAAACACTGTGTGTGTGTGTATTCATTGTCACAATCAACAAATCATTAAGCAAGTTAGTAAAGGAAGAAGAAGACGACGAATCATTGCAATCAGACTGTGTCTGGCCTTGTCACACCAGCAGGGACCCAGCTGGTGGACTAGAGAAACATGTGTCAGTAAAGTGAACATTGGTCCTGAGGCAGAGGATTCTGGGTATTAGCCCTGCGACACAAAGCACACTTACCATGCCCTTGCTGCGATTTCCAGGGGAGGGGAGGTCTGCGATTATAGCCGTGCAGAGACTGACATTTCCTTTGCTAAATCCTCCAATAATACGGGAGATCAGGAACACTCCGAAACTTCTTGAGATTGCCCATAAAGCATAGGATGCAATTAACCCAACCTAACAGAGCAGAATATGTTATAGAGATACATAGGTCACTGCGTCTTCTTCACAATAAGCACAACAGACAAACAAGACAACATCACACATATAACTAGAAGGAGTTCTAGATTTCTTTAACATACAGGTTATACAGTATGTTGACTTTAGATATCCATTGTTTCCTAAAGACAAATCACACATACTGTATTGTAGTATAGTATAGTATTTATACATATATTACGTAAAAATGTATCCAGGGGAAAAGGGTTACTTCCAGCCAATTCCATTTTCGGTTTATATTTTATTACCTAGCTTGTATGTATGGGCCCTCATGCAACTTTCACTAATTACATTGCTTTATCTTACCGCTTTCCATCTGTGGTTTTGCAACTTTGGTGCAGATGCAAAAATGCATCCGTATTCATATAAGGATATTCTAGGGGACGCAATATCTTAACTATCAGTCTGGTGCATACATACAGCCAAAGTAATATGCATCTGTTATAACTGTTAACTGTAAAACCTTCACCAAGCCTGTGAATCCTGTATAAAAGTTAAAGACGCTAGACTAAAATCCTCCTGTAAGCAGTGACTTTCCCTAAACGTACACGTAAGCATCCGGACAGGCATATGTGGAATTATTTATTTACAGTTTCTTATATAGCGCAGCATATTTCGTTGCGCTTTACAATTGGAAACAACAGTGATTTAACAAACTGGGTAGAAACAAACCGACGTGGAGGTAGGAGGGCCCTGCTCGCAAGCTTACAATCTATAGGGATATTAGGAGGGATACATAAGGATAGAAATCCATAGCATGGCAGTCCCACCAGATTACAAGACAGTCCTGATGGTATGCAATAGATATGAATGCTACTGGAGGTTATGTAGGTTCCTGAATATGATAAGCTTGCCTTAAGAGGTGAGTTTTCAGGGAATGCTTGAAAGTATGGAGGCAAGAGGAGAGTCCTAATGTGCATGGAATACTCGTGAGACTCAAAATACAAAGCAAAAATGTTTGTAGTCGCATTACAGATCGTTTCACATATGTACATACCGCTAGCTGACCAGTTATTAACAATGGTAATAGTATTTACTAATGCCTGAAGTTATTGGGAGGCGGAAAGTGAGACGCCAAGTAAATTTCCATTGAAAAGTAAAAAATACAAATCACCGACCATTATGGTAACAGAGAAAAAAATCTTCCAAATATATAAAAATTCTGAACAAAGTAAAAGTATCCAATCTCAATCTTGTTTTCCTCTGACCCTGAAAATGTAGATGTCTGGTATCACGTAACGCTCCTGCAAGGCTGACTACACTCATAGCCGGATAGTGTGCAGACCAGATATTACTGCGGGGAGAATCTTACAGGCCTGTGTGGAATCCTATATATCCAGCTGCCTCTCTGCTAACAGCGGGGAGGGTGACAGAAGAATTCTCTCAGGTGTGTGTACGCATTGTTGCTACACAACGTCATCCATTACATAGGATGCTAGCCATTTGCATGCAAAATGTATGTTTTAGTTGCCTTTCTTTCTTGGAAAGATAGAGGGGGGGACAGGATGAAAAGGCATTCTAGAAGTTTATAAATAACAGCATTGGATTTACAAGAGAATAGAATGACCACAGTAAGGGAGATATAGGCTGTAATGGGGTGTACATACAAGGTTCAATTTGGACATGTTTTTAATTCAATTTCGATTCTAGAATCGAAATCAGATCAAAATCGAACAGTGTTAACCCTTCATTGCCTACTGTTGCAAATTTTCAACATATACAGGTGGAGCAGCTCTCATATAAGCTGCTCCTGGCCATTCTTTTGCCAATTGCCGCCGTCCTCCGACAGAAGGGGACTTGCATGCCCTGTTCTATCGGAGGCTGTAGCAGCCCTCGGACTAGTTCTGCCCCTCCGCCTGCTCTGCCCCAGCTGCCCCTCACTCCATGCCCATCTGCCTGAAGCGGAACAGGCAGGGAAGCCGTTCCCCGCCACCTTGCCGATGGGGATGCGCGAGTGAGTGAGAGACTCGCGTGTCCCCATCAGGTGGAGCTGCCGCCCGCCAGCCTGCGCCAGCACATGAGATCTGGCGATGGGGCAGGCCGGCTGACGGCTGCTCCATCTGAACATAAGGTATATAGGTATACCATTACCTGGTGTATCAAATTTGCTACAGAGCGTTTTTTCAAAATAAATCTTTTCTTTTTTTGCCTGTGATTTTTTTCATTATTTTTCCTTGTCAGTACAATACACAAGAAGCATGAAAATATAAAAAAAATGTTTAAAAATCATGCGACGAAGGGTTTACTGCCTTCGATGCAGATTTGATCCCGATGCGCAGCACCGCAGCCCCGGGATCGAAAGTAGAAATGGACTTGCCTGGCAGTGTAATGATGAAGGTAGTGTAACGCTGCTCTATGCAGCATCCTCCTCACCCTCCCCCCGCGTGCCGTGCTTCCGCCGCCCTCCCTCCCTCCTGTTTGATTCTGGCGGCAGTTGATAAAGACAGAGGTTATGTTTTTTTGTGTTTAATAAATAAACCTATATGGATTTACAGATCATCTATAGATTACATCCAGAAAACATGGCGCGCTAACGCTGTATGAAAGTTACCAAAGTTCTGTTATGTATATTTATCAACCCACAAAAAAATGTGAATTATTGTATCCTAAGAACATACCGAAGTCATCATCATGACTCGCCGCCGCCCCAAATAATCCGAGGCCGCTCCGGTGAGCGGGGAGCAGACAAACTGCAGGACGGAGAATATGGATCCGATAAGACCTGAAAAAATATTCGTTATTACATTACAGACACGCGATTCATTATTACATTACAGATGATTGTTATTGGTGCACAAAAGTTGCTGTTTTTAGATTATCATCATTATTTCAATACAGAGATATTTGAATATCTTGAAATCCGATATATCAGCATCGTAGATCTACAGTAAGTTTGCAACCTTTGTCTATTGTCTGCCCCTACCTTTTTTTTTTTTTTACCAATTTCTTTGCAAACAATATGCCAAAAAATGCAGCGGTAGTGACGTGGCCAGCTCATGACATCAGTGGGAGAAAAAAATGAAAAATATGGACACCGGTGTGTCAATAATAATAATAATAACTCAACATTTACATTTACCGATGTTGGAGCAGTTTTCCCATTTTTAATATATTACTGTTGTGACATTCTTCTGTTATTATAGAACATCATATCCCCAACACTTTGCTGGCAAAATTTCTTTAAATAAAAATTCAGTGTATTGGGAATAATTGTTCCGGGCCCAGATCACTTGCGATAACACTTTTGTTTGCGTGCTTGACTACCCTAAAACCCATTGGTACTTACAGTAGATATCCTGTTTGGCACAGTTACTTTGGAAACTTATCAAGTCTTTTATGTGGGCTCTGAGGTCTAGCAGCTGCTCCGGAGTAAATGCCGTTATATAATACTACTTAAACGCCCGTCAAAATGACGGCCTCTGCGATGTACTGTCACTTTAGCCCATAAACTGTCCAACCTCTGTCCCTATCTGCTCCTACCTCCAATATCGGTCTTCACAGCTCCCTCTCTCAATATCCAGCAAGTTTGAACCAAATCATGTGTCCCCGCAAAAATTGCTTCTACTTTCTTTTAGGACATCTTTTAGCACACAAAGAGTGGCCTCTAGTGGTCACTGGCGGTACTTTGCCTCATAGTGGTGACCGAATTGGCATAGACCCTAATAAATATCACGATTGTTTAAGTCTTGGAGTGACGCTCTATTCCTGTTATATACATTGGTGACCCATGGCAAGGGGACCCAAGAGAAGGCACCCAGGCAAGTTTACTTCACCCCTCAGAGAGGCAATTGAGTGCTGGTCCTTCCAGCTTTAAATTATATATATACTCCCTCTTTTTGAATAAAGTACCCTGTTACCCAGGCGAAGCTCTCACTCCACTATCTGTAGTCCCGTGTATCCAGGCTGCACTCAATATATACATTGTGCACAAAACGGATTCTACTTCCCATTACAGACATATTTGCACAACTCTATATCGCACCACTCACCTCCAAAGAGAACGCTGTTATATTTACTATCATGAGGGACTCCAATAGTTTCGGCAAACCAGTCCACGGACTGCTGTAATGTCTGATATAGGCTGTCCTGTGTAGGAAAAACAAAAAAACAAATACACTTCCTTATAAAACTCAAACATTGGCATCAATGAACAATAAAAATTATCAATAACATAGTATAAAGACAAAGCAGGTTATTGTTTTTTTTTTTGTTTTTTTAATGACGTATTCATCCCTGAAGCTGACTACAAATGGTAAGATTTTTAAACAATACAGTATGGCAGTTTTTGACCATTTGGAATAACCAATCGTTTAAAGAGTTTCTGTGTGTGGGTATGATTATTTGGCCAGGAGTGCAGCCTGGCACAAATAGAAGCAATCTTGGCACATTCACACCTGTAACCCCTTTGAGAGTAGGATGATGAGTGTCACAACTATATGTTTATAATTTGAGGTGGATAGTTGTCACTTTGGGGGTTATTCTAGTTCACTCTTTCTGACAAAATCCTTCTTAGATGGACAAAACCATGTGCACTGCAGGGGGGGCAGATGTAAAATGTGCAGAGAGAATTCGCTTTGGGTGAGTTATTTTGTTTCTGTGCAGGGTAAATTCTGACTGCTTTATTTTTACACTGCAATATAGATCTCACTTTGAAGGAAAACCCCACCCAAATCTAATTCTCTCTGCACAAGTAACATCTGCCCCACCTGCAGTGCACATGGATTTGTCCATCTAAGAAGGATTTTGTCAGAAAGAGTGAACCAAAATAACCCCCTTAGTCCTAAATGCCATGTAGTCACCTGGGTACCCTGTAATAAGTTAAATGATGTAGCAGGGGAGACTGCATGATCACAGGACTCGATACAACAAACTTCAGCAATGACCACCAAGCAGCTTGTCAACATAACGGTTTATTCAACTGAAATGTGGTGATGAAAGTTTAATAAACTGAATTGACGGCTGATGTTACATCAAGTCTTGTGACTGCTGCAGTCTCCTGTGCCAGTATATGTATAGTTAATGCAAAAGAAGTCTGATACTCCAAACATGTCATTTGCATAAACATGCTGGTTTATTAGCAATATTCAGCAACGTTTCAGACCCTCAGGTCCATTCTCAAACCAAAGGTCAGGAATGTTGCTGAATAATGAAAATAAACATTGTTTATGCATATAAGATATTTGGAGTGCTGTTCTCTTTCTCAGGAATAAACCATTAATATTTGACTCATCCAACTTTTTTACCCATCCTGAAATTGAATTGCCCATTTACACCTCCATCCTACACCACCCCATCCTCTGTCCCACCTCCATTCTCCAAGGCTCATTTTATGCACCTGAGGAGTGAGCCTTGGTGGTGTAATGTGAATAAGGAACAGTACTATGTGGTGTAATGTGAAAAAGGAGCAATATGCGGTGGAGTAATGTGAATAACAAATACGGTGCACTGAATAACAAACATGATGGGATGATGGGACAGAGGCAAAACTAGCGGCGGGGCTGGGGGGCACCAGGAAAAATCTTGCCTAGGGCATCGAATTGGCTAGGGTCGGCTCTGGTGACATCACTAGTTCTAGCATACAAAATGGCTCCCTCCACTGTGTGACAGGAAGGCTTCCATATGCATTGTGCCAGTACTTACATTAGACTTGCTGTAGTGATCCAATATGGAAGGCAATAGTGGTAAGATAAGGGTGAAACCCAGGAGGTCGATGAGTAGGACTAAGAAGACGACAGCGATGACTCGGTGAGACCCTTGTTCAGCCCCCGGCTGGGTGTTGGCCATTCTGCCACTCATCCTCTTGGCACCTTCTGGGCATAGGCAGCTGCACTCTGCAGGGACAACCAAACCACACTCCTGAGAACTAGAGTTCCTTGAGGCTTCCCCTCCTACACAGCTCCGTACTAGGAGGCACAATGGTGCTGACTCATTTGATGCGCACGTGGCCGGTTATACTAACATTCCCCATGCTTGAGCAATGCAGAAGCTCTTAACCAAGCAAGAAGCACTTCATGGATGATTTTGTAATGCCCAGAGGTTGCCACAGTACCCAAAACAGGAACCAATGGGTGATGTAAAAGGTTATCAGCAGGAAGCTGCATCCATTACACGAATATAAACCAGGCAGGAATTATACAGTTTCATTTCACAACTGACTTTTCCATAGAACGTTCTCAATAGAGGAAACTTCAGCAGTTACTGTAGATGGATTTTTTAGCTTTAGGCACTAGTTGGGGGAAATGTGTCACAGGGTTGAAACTATGAAGGTCGACCACTAAAGATAGATAGGGCTTATGTCGACACATGAAATAGGTCGACGGGCTTAAGGTCGACACACGCATTAGGTTGACATGAGTTTTTCACATCTTTTTCCCCAAAATGTTGACGTAAGTCAATATGGACACGTATAAGTGTACCGCGTCCCCTCGCTGCGCTCAGCACACTGTTATATTCTCCCTCCACGCCCTAGTGGACAGTAGGATATGAAATACCTTCTTTTTCGAAAAAGAATGTGAAAAACTCATGTCAACTTTTTGACTCTCTGGCTTCCCACTGTCGATCTAATGCTTGTGTCAACCTTCCGACCTTAGGCCTGTTTATCTATTTTATATATTGACCTAAGCCCGGTCAACCTTTAGTAGTCGACCTAATGTATGTCAGACTTCACAGTGTCGACCTAGCGACCGTGTCCCACATAGGGTTAGGCTGTGGATGGGGGGGGGGGGGGGTTAGGGTTAGTGGAAAGGGTTAGTGTGAGGCTGCAGGGAGAGGTCTTATGGTTAAGGTACATACAGAGTTTGGGCCAGATTCTCTAAGCTTCAAAAGTGATAAAATGTGGAGTGATAAACAGCCAGCCAATCAGCTCCTACCTGCCATGTCACAGGCTGTGTTTGAAAAATGTCAGGCAGGAGCTGATTGGCTGGCTGTTCATCACTGTCTATTTTATCACTTTTGAAGCTTAGAGAATCTGGCCCATTGTCAGAATAATCCGTATTGGGATGCCGGGGTCGGCCTTTGGACCACTGGCATCCACAGCACCGGGATAGTGTTCATTCTAGCACTCGCCATCTTTGAAAACCCTGAAATGCCTGTCTGCAATCAACTGTAGCCCAGTTTAAAGGCACATAGGGGGTGATTCTGGTTGACTCAGTTAGCTGCAAAGCTTACTGTGTTAACCAGAATCGGTCGACATGGGGTTTTCACAGTTCTTTTTACCCAGATGTCGACACAGTCAACATGGACACTGAAACGTAGCACCGCTTCCGCACTTTTATCCTCTCTCCACACCCTAATGGGTGGTAGGGCATGAAATACCACCTGTCGGCTCAAAAAAACGGTGAAAAACACCATGTCGAGCTTTTGACTGTCGACATTGCCCATGTCAACCCAATGCTTGTGTCGACCTAATGGCCTGTTGACCTAGACCCATGTCGACCTTTCAGAATGTCGACCCAATGCTTGTCGACCTACTGACCATATATTGTCCTTCTAATGCCGCACTGGCGAATAACTGCCACTGCCACCGCCCCCCCGCCCCCCCCCCCCCCCCAGCAACTTATGCGAGGGGATGTATCGCGAAGACACATCTCCTCGCATGTTCCGCAGCAGGAGAATCATTCGATGGTCACCGATTATCGAATGACTTCTCCAGGGCTCACAAATATAAAAGTCAGTGGAGATTAACTTATATTTGTGGGCTTCCAGCCAAAGACAGGGCGTTCCCGCCGCAGCTGCCGACACGTACCAGCGGCCCATTGTGACATCACAAGCGGCCCATTGTGACATCACAGGCGGGCCATTGTGACATCACAGGCGGGCCATTGTGACATCACAGGCCATTGTGACATCACAAGCGGGCCATTGTGACATCACAAGCGGGCCATTGTGACATCACAAGCGGGCCATTGTGACATCACAAGCGGGCCATTGTGACATCACAGGCCATTGTGACTTCATCAGCGGGCCATTGTGACATCACAATGGCCCGCTGGAACGAGCGATACACCAACAGAGCAGGTTGGGGTGTGGGCGCGTGCACAGAAGTCCTGCATAACTAAGCACAGACATCAGCACGTCTAAGCATAGCACAGACATCAGTCCCCCATGCAAACGCGCAGGGGACTGAATGCATCAAAATCAGGACCATAATCTGAAAGCGTAACATAACACCTCTGAGGAGGAAGCTGGTCAAAGGCTTCATCCTTTAGTTCCTTTCCCCACATCTGCCAGGGTGTATGTTTACAACAATTGAGGAAGCTGTAATCCCATTCCTAATCTCTGTTGCTAAATATTAGTAAACTAAAAATAACAGGACAGTTGCAGCTTGGCGCAACAATTTCAAACAGATGTAAAAAGATGTGCACCTTTTGAATCAACAAAGGTTTATTTGGGAGAAAAAAAAATCACAATTTTTCACAAATATATATAAAAACATATACAGACATCAAATTCTATGGACCTCTGATGGAAACGCTGATTTTCATATATTCTGGGAAAAAACAAACAGTCATCTCACCATAGTTCTGTGCTGTGGTGGGCTATACTTCATCTGAAGTTTCTGCGGCACCACCGCAGGAGGCTTGATTCTGGATGAGTCCCCAAATATAAAGTGCAAGAGTGCCAGAAAGTGCGTTCCAAATAAAGTGTCCAAGTGTCCAGGTAAATAAGAGTGTGTCCATATAGGTTATCAGCAACGCGTTTCGGAGACACACAGGTCTCCTTTTTCAAGCTGGGAATATTCCCAGCTTGAAAAAGGAGACCTGTGTGTCTCCGAAACAAGTTGCTGATAACCTATATGGACACACTCTTATTTAGGGTAAATCCTGGCTGCTTTATGCTGCCCATGCACTTGTGCGATCGAACCCGATCACATCTTGTGTTGCTAAAGTGCCCCCTTTGCAGCACCCGATGTTGCATGCCATCTTGAGATGGCACATCGGGTTCTGGAAGAGGGCGGGCAGAGGGTGGCATTATGTACCGCAAGAAGTGCTAGCGCTAACGGGCGGCAGGGGTCAGTCAGTGGTGGCGGCAGAAGTGTTTAAAACGGTGGGGCGTGGCCTGGATGTGCATGGAGTAGCAGCGTTCTGCTAGTGCTCTCCGTTTTACCCATCCTGCAAATATCCTGAGGCACATATTTATTGCCACTAATTACACCCAAGACATTCAGAGGTGACCCAGAGTCTGAGCGCCAGCGGCCGAGAGGTTAATTTGCCTGAGTAGTGGGCAAAACTTGTACTTTCAGCTCCTGCTCGTGTGTGCTGGAGGAAGCGGGCGCCATATTGGAGGAGAGAGAGGAGAGCTGCAGGGGCGACGAAGACGAGCGCTCCCCGAACGGAGACGCCAGCGGATCCCCTGATGCCCGGGCTACTACCTGGCGCCTCTGCATAGAGGTGTCCCTCGCTGTTCTACCGCCGACTCACGTTCCCCGCCCGCTGAGTGCCGGAGATAACGGGCGCCATCTTGGGAGAGGAGAGTGAAGGGCTGCTGCTGCGGTGGACGTGTGGGAGATTGCCGCTGTGAACGCTAGCAACTCCCCGGGCGCCTGACCTGCTGCTGTTTGCCTGAGAAGAGCGGGCTTCCACACTAGACTGCCACAGGCGCTGGGACACCGCCCGCTGAACACCGGAGGGCCCGGGCGCCATTTTAGAGCCACGAGGGAGGGCTGCGGCTGTGAGACATACGTGAGAGCTCCCTGCTAAACGGAGCCACCTGCCATCCAATCTAGTGACATCTCTGGACATTGTCAGGTTAGTGAGCAGGGACCCCTGTGGTGCTGAGAGACCCCCTGTCCGGGTGTAGGACGCAGCCTGACGCCGCACTTCCTGGGGTAAGGGTCTGTCTACACTGGGACCTTAACCTGCAGTGCTATAAGCCCTGCATGAGACCCCCCCTATCTCCTGAGCCAAGTAAAGGAGCTGCACCTTCTGTCTATCTGTCCCCTATACCTGGACACTCGCATACAAGAGCCCCCCGGGCGTAGGGCTGCTGGCCCCCTTACGCACATCTTTCCAGTCTCTACTGCATAAATACGTCCAAAAGACCCTCCTAGGTGGTTCTACCTCAGTTGTTTCCCTGGTGAGTGAGTGAGACTGCGCTTTGAGATATACGTTCGGGCTGTATCAGGACCTCGGACCAGAACCTGCTGTGAGACCCCCACACAGCCTCTCCCCTTATACTTTCTGTGTACACCCTGCTCCTGCCATCAGCATGGGTAAATCACATCAAGCCTCGGCTGCCTCTAAAATGGACAAATACATTAAGGTCCCTGCTGCAAGGGACAAATCACCAGAACGAGGTGCAGCTGTTTCACCATCTACCTCCCAAACATCTGTTCCTGCTGAACCTCCAGTTACAGACCCCATTCAGAAAGTTCTGGAGGCAGTCGCTTCCAGCGAAGCCAGATTGGCTGAAAAGATTGGGCAGGTGCAATCAGACTTAACCATTATACACCATGACTTGCAGAGAGTCAGGGAGAGGGTGGGCGAGGTTGAAACTAGGACCTCTACCCTGGAGGACACTGTCACTCCTCTAAGCAACACAGTCAAAACCCTGACTGCCCAGATGACCTCAGTACAAAACAAATTGCTCGACATGGAGGGCCGTCTGCGGAGGTGCAATATCCGTCTAGTGGGCCTTCCAGAGCGTGAAGAGGGCCAAAACCCAGAACAGTTCCTCGAGAATCTTTTGCGCAAGTCGTTTGGATCAGACTCCCTTTCTCAATTCTTCGCAGTTGAAAGGGCTCACAGGGTCCCCTTCAAGACACCTCCCCCGGGAGCACCACCACGTACCCTAATTGCAAAACTCCTGAATTACAGAGACCGGGACGCAATACTAAGATTGAACCGTACCAAGGGTCCAATAACCTGGAATGGTATCAAGCTATCCCTGTTCCCTGATTTTGCTGTGGAAGTCCAGAAGGACAGAGCGCAGTTCATTCCAGTTAAAAGACGCCTGCGAGAGCTGGAGATACCCTACGCGATGCTCTTCCCGGCCAGACTCAAAATTATTGTGGATGGACAGTCCAAATTCTTCGCCACACCAAGAGAGGCCGCCTGCTGGCTTGATACTCACAGGCCTGCAAGAAGGCCCATGAACCAGGAGCCGTGATGTAACGTATGATGGTGTATAGACTTTGATGTTAATACATGTTATTTGGTATAAGTTGTGTGGGATCACCCGTTAGGAATCCCTTGAACTCCTCTTCAGTATTCCGGTATATATATGTATTGGTCTTTTGCCATATTTGCTCTCAGGTGCTGCACTGACGATGGCACTGGACTGACGAGGGATACTTCCGTATGGGTCTCCCTGCTTGGGTGGGAGGAAATGGTGCCCCCCTTGCTGGGCCCTACTGGATAGCTGATTGCATATACCTGACAGGATGAGGTGGTGGGAAACACAAATAATTAAGATGCTATATGTTTGCATTATCATGGTTAAAGTTACTAGCGAATGTCAAGAAATGTTATTTAAGTTCTCTAACTGGGTAGTTACGTATGTTATTCCTGTGAATGGGTACTACATTTACCAAGTGCCTTTAAATAACATAGACGGAGAGGCATCATGCACAAGCGCCATTTCTTTAGGACCCTTTTGCCTCGCCGATTGCCTTAAAACATAACTCCTTTTTGTTGTTCTAGGTAGCTTATGTTGTAAGCTACAGATTAGTTGGTATGGGATGGTTTATCGTTTTTTTTGGGATTGAGGTATACTTAGTTTTAAAGGTATACAGGGTGGGGGGTGGTGGGGTTGGGCACGGGGAATTAAGCTTGTGTTTATATTGTTGGCAGCGTCCGGTCAAATATATGGTATATAAGAGGTACAAGGGGAAATGTGGAGATGATGCAGTTGGTAACCTAGAGTGCATGTCCAAGATGTGTAAACTCATATTTCTAGATTATTGTCAATGCTACACCTTTTAAACTGACTTCCAATTTAGTTAGAATGGTCTCCTGGAACGTCCGGGGACTAAATGATAAAATTAAAAGAGCTTTGGTTCTACGGCAGATAAAACAATATAAAGCGGACGTTGTGTGTCTGCAGGAAACGCACTTGACGGGCCCCAAGACTTTATCCCTTAAAAAACCGTGGGTGGGGTGGACGGGTCACTCTACTTTCACGACTACTTCGAGGGGTGTATCTCTTCTAGTCCGTAAATCACTACCGTTTCACCCTGAGAAAGTACGCATAGACCCTAAGGGCAGATCGGTGTTCGTCTATTGCAAATTGTACTCCCTCCCCTTGATAATTATTGGTGTGTATATCCCTCCCCCTTACTCGCATGAGGTTCTTAAAGAGGCGGCAGACTTTATGGCAGGCTACCCTGATACCCCAGTGGTAGTGATGGGTGATTTTAATAATGTATTAGACTCACAACTGGATAGGTATACGGTTAGAGGTGACCCCCAGAGGCGCACTAACGGCCAATTTAAAGCATTATTGGAGGGCTTGGGCCTCTGTGACGCGTGGAGGCATAGAAATCCCAACGTCAGGCAATACTCCTGCTACTCTGCATCCCATTCAGTGCTCTCTAGAATCGACCTGGCCCTGGTAACATCTGATATTCTCCCGCGACTACAATCTATTGGATATGATACTAGAGGGATATCGGACCACTCCCCCCTGACACTGTGCATAGACGCTGGTGGGCTAAGAGGTAAGATGCACTGGAAACTGAATCCCTTTTGGTTAGACAGACTGGGAAGTGGCACAGAACTCGAGCGGGCCTGGCAGGAGTTCTTTGAAAATAATAGGGAATCGGCAAGTGCACCAATGATCTGGGATGCTTTTAAGGCATTCCTTAGAGGCACCCTGATTAAAGCTGTTGCCACTCTCAAAAATTCCTATAAACAGAGAGAGCTGCAACTGGAGGCCACGTGCAGATCCCTAGAGCTTAGTTATATGACTGATGGACTGACTACCTCAAGAGATAGATGGTTACTAGCCCAGAAAGATTGGACGGCGCATCTGACAGAGAAGGCTAAGTTTAAAATAATGTTTACTAATCACTTGCAATATGCGTCAGGGGATAGGCCGGGCAGTTTTCTTGCACGATTGGCAAGGGGGGAAAGCAACACCTCCGCTATTCCCTTGATAGTGGATGAGACAGGAGATCAACATACGACCACTCCCGACATTGCACATCAGTTTGAGGTATTTTATGGCGGCCTTTACTCCTCTAGTTTGACCTGTTCCGCAGCGGAGATTGAGGATTATCTGGACAGTACTTCTCTGCCTACACTGTCGCAGGAGGCGAGAGACCTTCTGGACGCACCACTTCATCTGGATGAGATTGAGGCAGCCATAAAATCTTTTCCCAATAGAAAGGCACCTGGCCTAGATGGGCTACCATTAGAATTATACAAAAAACACATTGACTTTTTTGCCCCCAAGCTGCTGTCCACTTTTAATGACATCTTTCACAGCAACTCACTCCCGGCCTCCATGACAGAGGCGCTAATTATAGTTATAGCAAAACCCGATAAAGATCCGAAGAAGGTCGAGTCTTACAGGCCCATATCTTTGCTGCCGACAGATGTCAAAATCCTAGCCAAAGTACTAGCAATGAGGCTAAACTCAGTAATACACCAAATTATCCACAGCGACCAGACAGGTTTTATGCCTGGCAAGTCCACAACAATAAATATCCGTAGGCTATATACCCTTCTCCAGGTGCCTCGCAGGGACCCCTCCAAATCTATTATAGTTTCGCTCGACGCTGCCAAGGCGTTTGATTCTGTGGAATGGGCGTTCCTGTGGGGCACCATGGCGAAATTTGGAATTGGCCAAGATTTTATCAAATGGGTCAAACTGCTATATTCTGCACCGCGGGCTCGGGTCTCAGTCAATGGTTTCACCTCTGACTCATTCCCCCTCTTCCGGGGCACTAGGCAGGGCTGTCCACTATCCCCAGCACTGTTTGCCCTGACAATTGAACCACTGGCATGCCGGATCAGATCATGTACGGATGTGAGAGGGTTTACGGTTGGGGGAGTGGCTGAGAAAATAGCGCTTTATGCAGATGATATCCTGCTCTTTATCTCGAGATATGAAGAATCCATGCCCGCCTTGCTAGACTTGGTCAACACATTTGGTACCTACTCAGGTCTCAAAATTAATTGGGACAAATCTTGCATCCTCCCACATAGAGGACCCCCACCCAATAATCCCAGCATAACTATGCCGCTAAAGTGGGTAGACAAATTCAAGTACCTTGGTATCTGGATTTCTAACACACCTGCCCTGTATATTCCCTTAAATCTTAGCCCACAAATTGACTACCTCAAGTCACGAATATCTGTCTGGGGGAAGCTCCCATTATCTGTATCTGGTAGAATAAGTCTTGTCAAAATGATTGCGCAACCCAAACTGTTATACATCCTACAGCATTCCCCTGTTTACATCCCGCACTCCACCTTTAAAGTAATTGATAGCGTACTCTCCTCGATCATCTGGGTGAACAAAAGGGTGAGAATTAGCCTGAACTACTTAACGCGTGCACGCGATAGGGGAGGTATGGCAGTGCCCCATTTTAGGCTGTACTACCTAGCTGCTCAGTTAGCACATCTCTGTGAATGGGTGGGTGACAGTTCTCAAGAGACCCTCCCTACCAGGATGTTTGAGACAATTTTCCCTGAGATGTCACCACTACAGATCCTGCTGTCAGGAAGTAGGGTGATAAGTAGCATACCCATTGTTAAGCAGGCACAACTGATCTGGGAAAGGACAACTCAGGTCTTGGGCGCGGAGGGGTGGGATCCAGATACCCCTTTGTTTGGAACAAGGGGGCTCCAGGAGCTTGTAGAGGGTGATCTGGCTGCGGCATGGAGAAGACGTGGAGTATCCACTTTAGGTCAATTATTCTCTGATGGGAAAATTAAATCTTTCCAGCAATTACAGGTGGACTACAATGTCCCAGATACGCAATTATTTCGCTATATTCAATTAAAACACGCATGCAGCTTGCAACTCCAACGTGGAGCTATTCGTGTTCAGGCCTCTTCGGTTAAAAAAATGCTACTGGAGGTGAGAGGTAGACACCAGGTATCTAAATCATATAGTGCCCTCATCACAGCGTACCATGTAGAAGACCTTACTCACCTTAGAACTAGCTGGGAGCGGGACGTTGGGCCGCTCTCCCAGGAAATATGGGAATTAGCCATGTCCGGCGCCAGGCGCTCCACCACCTCGGCGCGATTCCAACAGATACAGCTTTATATATTTTATAGGGTCTACTTGACACCCGTCAGAATTCAGAGTATGGGGGGCAGGAGTGACTCAAAATGTCCCAAATGCTCCACGCTGAACGCTGACTTTATTCACCTTTTATGGGCATGTCCAGAGGTGGAGAAATTTTGGAGGAAAACCTCTCGGGCAATAATATCCACGGGTATTCCTGCAGATATACTGACTCCAACAACCTGTCTGCTAGCTGCCATTGAAGATGAAATCCTAGATCCCAATACTCGTAAATATATTGTCAACCTATGTACACTAGCCAAGGTGTGCATAGCACGTACATGGCTTGCCCCTACAGGCCCATCCTTCCCATCCTGGGTGTCACTAGTTAATGAAACCGTAGAGCATGAGAGATATGTATATTTGGCTAGGGGCGTGGAAAAGAAGCACAAAAAGGTCTGGGACAGATGGACCTCTTCTATATATGCCAACTAAGATTCCTATAGTCACACTGTATCTGCCAAGTGAAGCGGTTGAAGGGAACGCATGCATTGTGCATTACCTTTATAATCTGTATGCAACTGTAAATGTTTAACTCTGCAGGGACCAATACATGTCTCTTTGACCTGTGCCGTTTGTGTATCCTTACTTAATGAAACTGAACTTATACCGATTGTACGCTGCAAAATATGATAATTTTGTACTACTGTTTTTTTTTTTTCTCTGTAACCTGTTAAAATTTCAATAATAAAAAATACGAATTCAAAAAAAAGAAGTGTTTAAAACACTGGGCAGCCCTCTGATTGGCTGAGATGGCCACAGTAGCGCTAGCAGGCGGCGGAGGTCATCGGTGGCAGCAGAAGTTTTTAAACACTGGGCAGCCCTCTGATTGGCTGAGAAAGCTTGGCCAATCAGAGGTCTGCCCAGTGTTTTAAACACTTCTGCCGCCACCTCTCTCCATCCCCACACCAATGAAAAAGCGTTCCCTCCACCCCCCACCTGCGGATTTCAATCGAGCATGGCATGTGGTTAAAAACCACATGCGATTGCTCCTGCAATTCGATAAATATTATGTGCAACACATAAGATCTTGAGACCCGACATTCGACCAGCGTGCCTGCGCATCGCATCGAATGTCCCCTTAACCCCTTCCCGACATATGACGTACATTTACGTCATATGTCGGTTGAGGGGGAATCAAGCCAGCTCACGGAGTGAGCTGGCTTGAAAGAGAGCAGGTAATGGCTGTATATTACAGCCAGGTCCCTGCTCTCACGGCCACGAGCGGCGAGTTCGCCGATCGTGGCCGTTTAACCCTTTAAGCACCGCGGGCAAAGCGACCGCAGTGCTTAAATAGCTGATCGGAGGGGGGGCGCCCCCCTCCGGCGCCGATCGGGGCCCCCCGCAGCGAGATCGGAGGGTGCCGATCGGTTGCCATGGTAGCCAGGGGTCTAATGTAGACCCCTGTGCTGGCCGTGTATGCATACCTATTACATCCTGCCTCAGGCAGGATGTAATAGGAAGTGCATAAAATCACTACGTTCAGCCATAGAGCTCTATGGCTGAACCTAGTACAGGCGATCGCGCCCCCTAGTGGTCAAGTACACTAGGGGGCCTTGTAAAAATAAAAAAAAAATAAAAAAATATTAAAAGTTCAAATCACCCCCCTTTCCCCATTTCACAAATAAAAAAAATAAAAAATAAAAAAAATAAACATATTTGGTATCGCCGCGTTCCTAAAAGTCCGATCTATTAAAATATAACATTAGTTATCCCGCACGGTTAAAGGCGTAAACGGAAAATAATTCCAAACGCCAAAACTACGTTTTTTGGTCGCATCGCGTACCCAAAAAAAAATAACTAAAAGAGATCAGAAAGTCGCCCATATCCCATAATTAAATTAATTAAAAAGTACACTTCAGCCCGCAAAAAATGAGCCCTCACCCAGGTCCGTAGGTGGAAAAATAAAAAAGTTATAAGCCGCAGAACATGGCGACGCAACGCAAATTAGAAAAAACGTAAAAGTTGCGATTTTTTTTTTTAGTGGTAAAACATAACGAAAACTATATAAGTTTGGTATCACCAGAATCGTAACGACCCATAGCATAAAGATAACCCATCATTTTAAACGAACTATGAACTCCAAAAAAACCGTAACCAGCGCAAAATTGTGGAATGGCGTTTTTTTTTTTTTTTTCCCCCACATTGAATTATTTCCTGATTCCCCAGAATATTATACGGTATAGTAAATGGTACCATTACAAAGTACAACTTGTCCCGCAAAAAAAAAGCCCTCATGTGTCTATATAGCCGGAAAATTAAAAAAGTTACGCTTATTTGAACGCAAGGAGGAAAAAAAAAAAAAAAATTAGCATAAAAGGCAATGTCGGGAAGGGGTTAAAAATGCATACAATCATTTGATTTATCTGCCAGATGTGGTCAAAATCGAATGATTGCATGCGATATCTCACATATGTATGGGCAGCATTAGATTTCAGTTTCAATTCACCCCACCCAAATCTAACGCTCTCTGCACATGTTACATCTGCCCCACCTGCAGTGCAGCATGGTTTTTCCATTTGCAAAAATGTCATCCTTGTTAAAAGGTGTGAATTAGGCCGATATACACTAGCCAGACAATACCTGTAATAAAGGGTGGGAGTAAACAAAAAAACAAAGGCAGGTATTCAATGCCGGTGCGAGCAGCCGGCGAGGGGGTTAAACTGCGAGGATCACAAAAAAACAGTGATCCTCGCAGTTTAACCCCCGCGCCGGCCGCTCGCACTATGCAACGTTCCGGGGGAATCCTCGCAGTCACAGAACGGCGAGGATTCCCCTAAACTGCGAGAGCCGAGGCTAGTGCAGCAAACTCGCTGTAATTAGCCTCGATTCTCGCAGCTTTTGGAGGCACATTCGCAAATTCCCCCTCGCTCAAAACACGGAGCGAGGGGGAATTTGCATATGAGGGGGGGTCAGTTGAATACTGACAGGGTGAGCGGTGACTGCGAGCAAAAAGTCCTGCTCACAGTCACCGCTCGCCCACGGCATTGAATATATGCCAAAGAGAGTAATACTACTTTCAGACCGCAAATGCCGTGTCGCCCACGGGATTAGGACACGGGTCCCATCCCCAGAGCAACACGGCATTGTGGTCTGAAAGTTCAGACACCGACATGGCATATTGCCGAGTCGGTGACGTCACATGGGGCGGAGCTGGGCGGCGGCGCGTCATCGGGGGCTCGGGAAGAGGCAGTACTTGGAGCTGACAGCGCTGCCTCCTCCATACTGTGAACGGGACACGGGTCGCTTGACCCAGGCACCCATTCACACTGCACTTCACACGAGTCATAGCCGTGTTCAACCCTGGTCAATACCAGGGTTGAACACCCGTGTTGCTCGACCCGTGGTGGCCTTTTCAGACCGCACCTTGACCCGTGTTGGGGCCGCAAGAACACGGCAATAACCCGGGTCTAGAGTGCGGTCTGAAAGCGGTATAAGTAACTGTGCACCTGGACAAACCATGTTGCAATGCAAGAGGTGCAAACTAATGTATTCATTATATTTGCATGCAGGGTAAATACTGGCTGTTTCTGCATGTCTCACATTTCCTTTAAAAGAAACGACCAGCCGGTTGAGCCCCATACACATTAGAAGGTGTGATTTGCGCTAACTTGCTATCGATTTTGACAATATAGTCAAAATTGATAGTGCAAATCGCACCGTGTGTACACAGCATTAGATATGTGATACCCCATACCCAGCAAAGGTATACTTACAGGCCAGTGCCCAGACCATACAGACTGCATACGTTGGCAGAGGAAGCGGGTGGGGGGCGTCAAGAGCCAGAGGGAGGGGCCGAGAGCCGGGCTGGCCTATTCAATTGTATGTTTTTTTTGTTTTGTTTTTTTAATTCGCCCACCACTCGACTCCCTCCTACCAGCTAACCCCCGCCCTGCTCTCGGTGTCGCCCCAAGGCACACACTCCCCCCTCCCCTCCGGGCTTCCTCGGCCTGTCTTTCCCCCCACATTGGATGCGATACATCGCCGGTGCTAAAAAGCACGGGACCGCGCATCTGATCAGATCGGATGTCATGCACATGCTCTTTGGGCTGATTTACCGGCCCGATACGCCAGAATCAGGTGAAATCAGGCCCAAATTGCATAGTGTATGGAGGCCTAAATACCAGTGCCCAGACCACACAGACTGTGTCATGTTAGATAAGCGATACCAGTGCCCAGACCACACAAACTCTGTAGTGTTAGATACATGATACCAGTGCCCAGACCATACAGACTGTGTTGTGTTAGATACATACCAGTGCCTAGACCAGGGGTGAGGAACCTTTTTTGTGCCAAGGGCCGTTTGTATGGGGAAAAAATCCTTTGGGGGCCATATGTAAAAATTTCTCTTACAAATTGTCCTGCTGCAGCCATTTGACGCTCTGGCGGCTGCCACTGAATAGGACTGACAGTCTCTGGCTGCTGTTAATTAAGAGGAATCTTGCAAGAACTACCTACTTCTTGCGAGAATTTCCCTGTACTTGACTCCTGGGAACGGGTGGGAGGGCCACTCAAACCAGCTACGGGGGCCGCATACGGCCCCAGGGCCTGAGGTTCCCCACCCCTGGCCTAGACTATACAGACTGTGTCGTGTTAGATACGTGATGCCAGTGCCCAGACCATACAGAGTGCGTCGTGTTAGATACGTGATACCAGTGCCCAGACCATACAGACTGTGTCTTGTTAGATACATGATACCAGTGCCCAGACCATACAGACTGCGTCGTGTTAGATACATGATACCAGTGCCCAGACCATACAGACTGCGTCGTGTTAGATACGGGATACCAGTGCCCAGACCATAAAGACTGCATTGTGTTAGATACGTGATACCAGTGCCCAGACCATACAAACTGCGTCGTGTTAGATACGTGATACCAGTGCCCAGACCATACAGACTGTGTCGTGTTAGATACGTGATACCAGTACCCAGACCATACAAACTGTGTCGTGTTAGATACGTGATACCAGTGCCCAGACCATACAGACTGTGTCGTGTTAGATACGTGATACCAGTGCCCAGACCATACAGACTGTGTCGTGTTAGATACGTGATACCAGTGCCCAGACCATACAGACTGTGTCGTGTTAGATACGTGATACCAGTGCCCAGACCATACAGACTGTGTTGTGTTAGATACGTGATACCAGTGCCCAGACCATACAGACCGTATAGTGTTAGATGCGTGATACCAGTGCCCAGGGGCGGATTTAGGGATGAGGGCGCCCCTAGGCACAACAATAATGTTTACTAAGTAGGACAGTTTATAGGGGCAGTATCTGCATGTCCTATCCATTTACACTCTATTTAAGATGGAATATAGTACAGTACAGTGGATATTTTGCAGTTATTGGTACATTTTGGGCTGACAGTACTATCACAGGCATCCAAGTGCCGCCCCCAAACATGTGCCACCCCTAGGCACGTGCCTAATGGGAAATTCGGCTCTGCCAGTGCCCAGACCATACAGACCGTATAGTGTTAGATACGTGATACCAGTGCCCAGACCATACAGACCGTATAGTGTTAGATGCGTGATACCAGTGCCCAGACCATACAGACCGTATAGTGTTAGATGCGTGATACCAGTGCCCAGACCATACAGACCGTATAGTGTTAGATATGTGATACCAGTGCCCAGACCATACAGACCGTATAGTGTTAGATACGTGATACCAGTGCCCAGACCATACAGACCGTATAGTGTTAGATACGTGATACCAGTGCCCAGACCATATAGACCGTATAGTGTTAGATGCGTGATACCAGTGCCCAGACCATACAGACCGTATAGTGTTAGATGCGTGATACCAGTGCCCAGACCATACAGACCGTATAGTGTTAGATGCGTGATACCAGTGCCCAGACCATACAGACCGTATAGTGTTAGATACGTGATACCAGTGCCCAGACCATACAGACCGTATAGTGTTAGATGCGTGATACCAGTGCCCAGACCATACAGACTGCGTTGTGTTAGATACATGATACCAGTGCCCAGACCATACAGACTGCGTCGTGTTAGATACGGGATACCAGTGCCCAGACCATACAGACTGCATTGTGTTAGATACGTGATACCAGTGCCCAGACCATACAAACTGCGTCGTGTTAGATACGTGATACCAGTGCCCAGGCCATACAGACTGTGTCTTGTTAGATACATGATACCAGTGCCCAGACCATACAGACTGTGTCTTGTTAGATACGTGATACCAGTACCCAGACCATACAAACTGTGTCGTGTTAGATACATACCAGTGCCCAGACCATACAGACTGTGTCGTGTTAGATACGTGATACCAGTGCCCAGACCATACAGACTGTGTCGTGTTAGATACGTGATACCAGTGCCCAGACCATACAGACTGTGTTGTGTTAGATACGTGATACCAGTGCCCAGACCATACAGACCGTATAGTGTTAGATGCGTAATACCAGTGCCCAGGGGCGGATTTAGGGATGAGGGCGCCCCTAGGCACAACAATAATGTTTACTAAGTAGGACAGTTTATAGGGGCAGTATCTGCATGTCCTATCCATTTACACTCTATTTAAGATGGAATATAGTACAGTACAGTGGATATTTTGCAGTTATTGGTACATTTTGGGCTGACAGTACTATCACAGGCATCCAAGTGCCGCCCCCAAACATGTGCCGCCCCTAGGCACGTGCCTAATGGGAAATTCGGCTCTGCCAGTGCCCAGACCATACAGACCGTATAGTGTTAGATACGTGATACCAGTGCCCAGACCATACAGACCGTATAGTGTTAGATGCGTGATACCAGTGCCCAGACCATACAGACCGTATAGTGTTAGATGCGTGATACCAGTGCCCAGACCATACAGACCGTATAGTGTTATATACGTGATACCAGTGCCCAGACCATACAGACCGTATAGTGTTAGATGCGTGATACCAGTGCCCAGACCATACAGACTGTATAGTGTTAGATGCGTGATACCAGTGCCCAGACCATACAGACCGTATAGTGTTAGATACGTGATACCAGTGCCCAGACCATACAGACCGTATAGTGTTAGATGCGTGATACCAGTGCCCAGACCATACAGACTGCGTTGTGTTAGATACATGATACCAGTGCCCAGACCATACAGACTGCGTCGTGTTAGATACGGGATACCAGTGCCCAGACCATACAGACTGCATTGTGTTAGATACGTGATACCAGTGCCCAGACCATACAGACTGTATAGTGTTAGATACGTGATACCAGTGCCCAGACCATACAGACTGCATTGTGTTAGATACGTGATACCAGTGCCCAGACCATACAGACTGCATTGTGTTAGATATGTGATACCAGTGCCCAGACCATACAAACTGCGTCGTGTTAGATACGTGATACCAGTGCCCAGGCCATACAGACTGTGTCTTGTTAGATACATGATACCAGTGCCCAGACCATACAGACTGTGTCTTGTTAGATACGTGATACCAGTACCCAGACCATACAAACTGTGTCGTGTTAGATACATACCAGTGCCCAGACCATACAGACTGTGTCGTGTTAGATACGTGATACCAGTGCCCAGACCATACAGACTGTGTCGTGTTAGATACGTGATACCAGTGCCCAGACCATACAGACTGTGTTGTGTTAGATACGTGATACCAGTGCCCAGACCATACAGACCGTATAGTGTTAGATGCGTAATACCAGTGCCCAGGGGCGGATTTAGGGATGAGGGCGCCCCTAGGCACAACAATAATGTTTACTAAGTAGGACAGTTTATAGGGGCAGTATCTGCATGTCCTATCCATTTACACTCTATTTAAGATGGAATATAGTACAGTACAGTGGATATTTTGCAGTTATTGGTACATTTTGGGCTGACAGTACTATCACAGGCATCCAAGTGCCGCCCCCAAACATGTGCCGCCCCTAGGCACGTGCCTAATGGGAAATTCGGCTCTGCCAGTGCCCAGACCATACAGACCGTATAGGGCGGTATTCAATGAGCCAGAATCGCCAAGTTTTATGGCGATTCTGTGTTTGTTTCGTGTCTGACGGTGATTTTTGGAGCTACAAATGCGAATCACCCTATTCAATGAGCTGTAATCGCCGATGACGACCGGTGAATGAAGCACCAATCGCCAAATGTTATTCTCTACAAATCGCCGTTTTTTGTCTCTAGGATTTTTCATGGGGAATCGACGGTAGTTGAGGGGAATCGCCAAAAGTGTATTCAATGAGAAGGTGGCGATTCCTTTTTCTTGTTTCATATCGCCGTTCCTCACCGAGTGTCCCTCGTCATCTTTTTCTGGTGAACTTTTATAGGAACATGTGAAATAATTGGTTTTAAGGCTTCTATTTAACTATGCAAGTCTAATGTATTATTATTTGCTGCCCTTGTGTGATGTCACGGTCGTAGAAGTGCTATACAAATATATATTTAATTTTTTCAGGTATTTTTTTTTTCACCCACAAAGCACTGCTCTTACCCATGGTGCACCTCACTTACCCATGATTCTCCTCCCCACCTCACTCCTTCGTTTGGCCATTGAGCAGATTACCCAGCGTTTGCCGTCTGCTGTATGGGAAGCGTTTGTCCAGGGTAATTTGCATTTTTCTGGCATTTTTCTGCAATTTTTAAACCAACTGACTACATTAATGAGGCTGTATAGGGAAACGCCGGTTTGGCTGAGAATCGCCGTTAGGGGCGGCGATTCTCAGCCACGTTGAATAGGGTGACTCGGCGACTCCCCACGAATCCCCATGCATGGCGATTCACAGCAAAAAAACGGCGATTGGCAGGCGAATGTTAAATCTGAATCACTGTGACCAACGATTCAGGACATTGAATACCGCCCATAGTGTTAGATACGTGATACCAGTGCCCAGACCATACAGACCGTATAGTGTTAGATGCGTGATACCAGTGCCCAGACCATACAGACCGTATAGTGTTAGATTCGTGATACCAGTGCCCAGACCATACAGACCGTATAGTGTTATATACGTGATACCAGTGCCCAGACCATACAGACCGTATAGTGTTAGATGCGTGATACCAGTGCCCAGACCATACAGACTGTATAGTGTTAGATACATCATGCAATAATCCCCTGAAAAACAAGTTTTCCTTTATTGGAGTCCCAGCAGCCCCATCCCTAAGTAACAGCCCCAGTGTAGCAGTGTGAGTGGATGCTGCCCCCAGTAAGCACAGCCCACCCACTTACTCCCCCCTGCTCAGGCTGCTCTCCACCTGTAGCTGCCGGCATAGCCCCCTCCTCACTGTCCTGCCGCCCGGGACTCCCGCACCCCGGCGCCCCCGCAGGGCAGGCTATCCTGGTGACCTGGTCTTCTTCACCTGTAGCCGGTAGCCAGTACCCTCACTGTGCCCTGAGCGCTATATCTCCTTATACAACTGCTGTAAAAGTCATCTTACCCTTCTCTTCCTGCACACCCGCCTCCCAGCCAGCAGCAGTACCGGTGTGTGCAGCTCCTTCCTCCCTGTCCCTCCCGCTGCCGCCAGCCCCGACCCTCCCTCCATTATCCGCCCCCGCCCGCAGCATCACTGACTGACTTCCCTGTGTCCCGGCGCCTGCCAGCCCCATATATTCCTGCTGCACCTCTCTATATACACACAGTCTGTCACCTATAACCTAATGTCTATTACAGCTGTATATACTGGCTGTACCTCTCTATACACACACAGTCATCTCTATATACTCTAATGTCTATTACAGCTATATACTGGCTGTACCTCTCTTGAGTCTATACACACACACAGTCACCCATATATACTGTAATGTCTATTACAGCTGTATACTGGCTGTACCTCTATACACACACACACAGTCACCTATATATACTCTAATGTCTATTACAGCTATATACTGGCTGCACCTCTCTATACACACACAGTCATCTAAATATACTCTCATGTCTATTACAGCTGTATACTGGCTGTACCTCTCTATACACACACAGTCATCTATATATACTCTAATGTCTATTACAGCTGTATACTGGCTGCACCTCTCTATACACACACAGTCATCTATATATACTCTAATGTCTATTACAGCTGTACACTGGCTGCACCTCTATACACACACACACAGGGCCAGATGTACTAAGCTTGAAAAGTGATAAAATGGAGAGTGATAAACCACCAGCCAATCAGCTCCTACCTGTTATCGGTACTTGTGTATTATCAGAGGGTAGCGAGCCACCGAGCCTGAAGCGCGGCGAGCGCACGCGGATTACTTTACATGTATTCTGCGTCCCCTCACGGGGCTCGCCACGCTTCGGGCTCGGTGGCTTGCTGCGCTCCCCACACTAACTAAAATCAACTCCACGCCGACGTGGATAGTAGGGGTATGAAAAGGTCGGAGGACACGTACCGCCGCTTCGGGTTGGCGTTAATAGTGGAGGTGACATTGACAATGGGGGTGCATGTAACATTGTAAGCACCCATCAGGGTGCTTGTACAATTAAAAATCGCATCACATGCATCGCATGGCATGCATCACATGCCGCTATATTGCATGCGATGCGATGCACTACGATGGAAATCGGGGGTGTGCAATGATGGAACAGCATGCAAATCGTCCGGAAAACGCAAAAAATCGGCCGCAAAATCGTACCCTGTTATCTCACAGACTGTGTTTGAAAAATGTCAGGTAGGAGCTCATTGATTGGTTGTTTATCACTCTCCATTGTATCACTTTTCAAGCTTAGTACATCTAGGGTTACAGTCACCAGTATATGTTATATCTGGTATGGGATATGGTCACTAGGTCTACAACAATTTGGTCGATAGTCAAAAGGTTGACATGGGGTTTTTCACTCTTTCTAGAGCCGACATGTGCCGAAAGGCGGTAATTCATGCCCTACCATCCACTGGGTGTGGTGGGAGAATAAAACCGTCCCAGAAGCATGGCGAGCCATGCGAGGGGATGCGGTGCTACGTTTCAGTGTCCATGTCGACTGTGTCAACATCCAGGTTAAAAAATCTATCTACAGCTACTGTATGTCCTTGCACCTCTATACACACATAGGGCCTTATTGCTTTCGCACGGGGGAGCAATGTTTCCTTTATGCGCATGTGCATAAGCTGGGTGTGAAGGGGCACGGCAAACTGCTAGTTTGCTGTCCCATTCACACCTACCAGTGCAGGCGGGGGGCGTGTGGCGTCGGCAAGGGGACACGCCCATTGGAACGCCCAACATTTCATGGCATCTAGAGGCCCCCGGACTCTTTTTGGTAGTGCCTCCAAGATGGGATGTCCCGTCTATGGGCCAAAGTTCGGAGGTATGAATATACAGTGTGATGTATCTGCTATCCTCAGCTGTATAACTACTTCTTCACAAAACCTTTCTAACTCTCATCCTAACGCACTGCTCCATGTCTACTCCATCTGTCACTGTGGGCCCATTTCAGACCTACTCGCTTGGCTGCAAGTGTTCGCAGCCCAGCAAGCAGGTAAATGGTGCCCTGCATGAGTAAAATCCCGCCCATGTTCACATCTGCAAGTGCATTCACAGCTGTGTACATGGGGAAATCTGTTCGGAATCACTCACCACTGAATGGACTCTGCCCAGTTTGCAAGTGCAGAGTAATGGTGTGTACAGATGGTAAGATATGGCTTCCGATGTTGCCGATATAGTGAACATCGGAAGCCATATTGCATGCTGATCGCATGCTTTTTTAGGACTTGCGAGCCCGATGCGCTGCTGATGCGCACTCCCGTGTGAGCGCAAACCGGCAGTGAAATAGAGAGGGCAGGCAAGATAATATAGTGCAGATCTGCACTATATAGTCTAAATTGTCCCTCTGCATGCCGTGCGATGCAAGTCCTGATGTGATCTGATCGCGTCGGGACTCGCATAGCACGGCATATCGCCCCCGTGTGTACACACCATAAGTCTAGACTTACTCAGTGATGCAAAGGCCGTGGGGAGAAGGAGGCCGCTGATGACATCAGCAGTTCTCCCTCCCAATGGCACGCCTGCATTTTCTGGGGAACTAACAGAAAACGCTGGGTTACTGCCCCAAAACGGTCACAGGCTGTCAATCACCTTCTGTACGGACAGCGAAGGCATTTGGACAGACCACATGCACACAGCGTACTGTGCGAATGCGCGGTTCTCCGATAATTGGCAGGACTGCGAATTCGCCCTGTGTCACCTCAGTGGATTCCCATTCATTTTTGTGTTTTATTTTATTTTTTTGCTGCTGGGATTCTGGCTTCGGTATTCTCAGCGATTGGGATTCCTTCATTAGGCGTCTGTCTGCCGGCATCCTGAGTGTCAGGACACTAACTACATCCCCTATATACACACAGTCACCAACATAGTTTGTACATGCTATCCACAGCTCTACACACACATGTATACATTAATTATAGTGTATCCATAAATATACGCTATAAAGGGGTGTCCAAATGAAATGGAGACTTTTTCTGTAGCGGCGTTGTATCTAATCGCAGCGGGTTAATGTGTTTGCCAATAGATGGTGTGGCGGTTTTCCCAGTTGCGCATATGTAGTGAGCGGCTTCACCTCAGTTTCCTCATTCCTGGAAAGTTGTTTTGCGCGGTCGGACGCATGACGGATTCCTCCAGATCAGCGCATAGAGCCATTATCCAATTTCTCCGCACGGAAGAGGAGCGTGCTTCAGAAATGTATCTCAGGATGAAGGCGGTGTACCGAGAGCAGCGTCTCGCGCGGTGTGCCATATTCTCGTGGTGTCAGCGTTATGAGGCAGGACGCAAAGGCATCACGGACTTGCCATGGATAATAAGACCCTCGACCTGCTGGCACAATTTAGATGGGAGGTCCTGAAACATCCTCCATACAGCCCAATATCTCCCCATGTGATTCCCATATCTGTGGCCCCTTAAAAAAAATCACTGAAGGGTCACCTGTGACAAGGAAGAGCAGGTCACCGTGGTAAACTGGATCCGTCAGCAACCCAGGAATTTCTACACTGAAGCCTTCCTACGCATTGGAATCAGTGCATCAATGGCGATTATGTGTATTGGGAATGTTACACATGAACTGTAATTGAATATTCTTTAATTAAAGTATTCTGTACATACAACCATATCCTCCTTTTCATTTGGGCACACCTTATATACATTTATCCACTAACGTCTGTCGTCATGAGACCTTGGAGACGATTTAAGACGACTTCGGGGGTCATTCTGATCTACTCACATGAATGCGAGTTCGGCCTCGTTATGATGGTTAGGGGACAGCACATGTGGGTGGTCTATTATCCGCATGTGCAGCTTCCCTTTGCTAATTGCATAGTCGCCGAGTCGTTTGCAAGGATCGGGGGAGGCAGCAGGGAGAATCGCCCATGGGAACACCAATCATTTTATGGGCATCATCATGAAAATGATGGGCGTTCCCATGAGTGCGATGGCGGGTGGCTGATGTCACAGGATGTCAGCCCTGCCCCCCCCCCCCTCCCACCGCCTCGTCTTCGTCCCAGTGCTCACAAATGGCAGGTGATGTGTTTTTATTACACATCCCTTTGCATGTTAATGAGGGGAAGCGGCGCGGGGGGTGGGCATTCTGACGGGTGGCGTCTCCGGAGCTCTTACTGAGCCAACCAGAATCTCCCCCTCAGTAGGGATTTTCATGCATTCTTGGTAAGCAATGTTCGGTACTCTTTACCTAGAACGGCACCCACGATATCCATCGCGGTCATCGGGGGTAAAAAATCGCGGGCATCGCGGCCATCGCATGCACTGAAAAACGGGTGCGACGCGATTTTTCCATAGGAAACAATGTTAAATGGGCCACAGAGCCCTAATAGTCCCCCTGAAGTCTGAAATGGCCCCCACAATTGTTAACGCCACCCCACGATCAACGCGAACCCGAAGCGTGGCGAGCGAAGCAAGCCCGCGAGGGGCGGCGGTACGCGTCCTCCGACCTTTTCATACCCCCACTATCCACGTCGGCGTGGAGTTGAGAATAGAATAGTGTGGCGAGCGCAGCGAGCCACCGAGCCCGAAGCGTGGCGAGCGGACGCGGATACCTGTGAAGCCAACGAAGGGACGCGTTTACCTGTGAAGGTATCCGCGTCCGCTCGCCACGCTTCGGGCTCGGTGGCTCGCTGCGCTCGCCACACTATTCTATTCTCAACTCCACGCCGACGTGGATAGTGGGGGTATGAAAAGGTCGGAGGACGCGTACCGACGCCCCTCGTGGGCTCGCTGCGCTCGCCACGCTTCGGGTTCACGTTGATCGTGGGGTGGCGTTAACAATTGTGGGGGCCATTTCACACTTCAGGGGGACTATTTGGGCTCTGTGGCCCATTTAACATTGTTTTCTATAGAAAAATCGCGGGCATTGAGGCATTGAACAGTAAAATCGCGTCCAATCACACTTTAAACATTGTCCCCTATGGGAAATCGCGGGCATCGCGTCGCACCCGTTTTTTAGTGCATTTGATGGCCGCGATGCCCGCGATGGGCGCCGTGCTAGGTAAAGAGTACCCAATGTTCTGTAACTCATGCTTGACTACTCTTGAAAAAGAATTTGTAAAAGTAACACCTATAAGTTCACTGGATAAAATGGTTGACACGTGAAAAGGTCAAAATTCGTTTTTTTGTTGTCAATGTCAACACCTTAGTACGTGGACTGAAGGGACTGCAGTAGTCGGCTTTCCAGTAACTGGCCACTGCGCAGCGAGCATTGTATCAGCAGGACTAATGCTGCATAATGTCAGCTATGTTGCACTAACATGTAAAACTTTGAGAATGTGATTACTGTGAAATCCTTCCCTACTTCCATCCAAAGTACCTGCTTAATTGAGCTCATACATTAAATGTGTACAGCTGCAGTCTATTTGTCACATTCCAGAACTCCATATAAAAGTCTGGGTTGGGATACTGCCATTCCATTTCTCAAAGACTTTACGGAAGCCACCATTGAAAAATGAAGAGCTCCTCTTTTTCTCAGAAGACCCTGAGAGTGAGTGAGTCCAGCAAGGTCCGGGGAAGTACTGGAGCCTCCAACAGTCATTGCACTGACGGGTCCCAGGAGCCACTGAAGGCGGTCACCACTAAGATCTATGTTCACCGCCCTAATGAGAAAGAAAAACTCCAGGAGGTGAACAACCTCTTTGCTGGCTACATTGACAAGGTCCGGTCGCTGGAGCAGAAAAACAAGGCTCTGCGTGATGAGCTGGAGGAACTGACCAGGCGCCTGAAGGAAAGGGGACCGGGCATATCAGACGACTATGACATACAGTTCAAAGAGCTTAAGGAATTGATCGAGAAGTTGAACAGAGAGAAGGGTGCGGCCGACATTGAGCGGGGAAACCTGGAGGAGGAAATTGAAATCTGGAATGATAAATGCGATGAGGAGCTGGACTTGAGAGGTGAGGAGCACAGGAAATACCCTATTATGCATCGGTTGCCACAAATATTACTCATGTTAAAGCGGGTTTGAAATCAAGTTGTATGTATTTTAAGCTACATCACCACCTTGTTAATTAGGGCCAAATTAACAAAAGGACAGATGGGGCTACAGCCCTAGGCCTCCATTATGACAGCATGATTGGCCACCCAGCTGGTCAAGCGGTCGGTCATGAGATCATAAGTATAAAACAGGCATTTTCCTCACAAAAGATGTGATAAGTAGTTATTCCTAATGGCATAGCCGCCATAGGTGCAGCGGGTGCAGCTGCTATAGCTTCCAAAGCTGAGAGAGGCCTCCGTCCCCGTCCTAGTCACATGTGTTATATACAGGGTGTAGCTACCATAGGTGCAGGGAGTGCAGCTGCTGTGGTGCCCAGAGCTGAGAGGGGCCACCTTCCCTGTCACAGTTACATGTGTTATATACAGGGGTGTGGCTACCATAGGTGCAGGGGGTGCAGCTGCTATGGGGCCCAGAGCTGAGAGGGGCCACCTTCCCTGTCACAGTTACATGTGTTATATACAGGGGTGTAGCTGCCATAGGTGCGGGGAGTGCAGCTGCTATGGGGCCCAGAGCTGAGAGAGGCCACCTTCCCTGTCCTAGTCACATGTGTTATATACAGGATGTAGCTACCATAGGTGCAGGGAGCGCAGCTGCTATGGGACCCCATGGCCCCTTCCCTGTCACTGTTACATGTGATACATTTTTCACATTACAAATTACACAATTACAAACTTTTTCCTTGGGGTCTTTAATATATCTAGGTATGCCCCTGGACCTGCTTAGTGTGATGTGGTAGAAAGTGAACTGGAGGGCATAATATTGTTACATACTATTAATTGGGGCACTTTGATGTGGCATATTATGAATTGGAGGCACTATAGTGTGGCATAAAGAAAGTGAGAGATTTTGGGAGAGGTTTCCCATTTTTTTTAAAGCAGCCATCAATTACACTGCAAAACCAGGTTGATTTTGCCATGTAATTGATTGCTGCTTTAAAAAACATGGGAAACCTCTCCCAAAATCTCTCACTTTCTGAAACTCTCACCCTATTACATTTGGCATGTTTATTGGCAGCCCTACAGTGTGGCATAACTTGAACTAGGGCACTACTATGATTCATAAAATAAAGTAGGCCACTACTATGGGGCATAACATTAACTAGGGCATTACCATGGTTAACAAAAACTTGGGCACTAATATGGGGAATAACTAACTAGGGCACTACTGTGGTTTTGGCAATGAACTAGGGCACTATTATGGGGCAAAAAAAGGTAACAACAGGTGTGGAGAGGTGTCTCTCTAGAAGCATTAGGACAAGGGCCCCTACAATATGTTGCTCTGGTGCCCAGAGTTCAGCTTACACCCCTGACATTTACATCTGTAGGGATACATTGCAGCTGATAGTGTAGGGGGTGTACACACCCATGTGGCCCTAGCCACACCCACACAGCACTCATCACAGCTCCTTTGCAACTCACAAATGTTGCCCTAAGTCCAGGACTGCTGCCTCCCCATAAGGCCAGACCCCCAGGGGCTGCTCCATGTAACTGTTTATGAAGCCCAGGCAAGTACAGTACTTGTGAGTAGGGGTAGATTGTGTTTGCTGAAAACATTATGGGGGATATGTACCATCCTAACTGCCATGCTACAGACTGTGAGATCTATGTACTTAGCATTGGAGAGAGATAAAGTACCAACCAACTCCAAATTGCCATTTTTCAAACATTGGGACAAATGTATTAAGCCTTAAAATGAGATACATGCAAGGGTGATAAAGAGAGATAAACATCCAGCCAGTCAGCTCCTTTTTTCAAACATATAACTGTACCATGGCAGTTAGCAGGTGATTGGCTGGACGTTTATCTCTCTTTATCACCCTTGCATGTATCTCTTGTTAAGGCGTAATATATCTGCCCCACAGCCTGTAACTTGACAGTTAGGAGCTGATTGGTTGTCTTTTTTATCTCACATCACTTTCTCTCTCCAAGCTTTGACACATATGCCCCTTAAATTTCCAACGGCGCATGACATTTTCTCAATTGGGTACACACTGGCCCGATATGTAATTTCCGGGCCGTATTGTATCAATATCAGTGTGTATGGTCAATCTGCATGCTCCCGCATCTACATGCAGACTGGCTATACAAACACTGAGACGGTATCAAATGTGGGTCAGTGTAATGAATGACAGATCAAGATATTTTTCTGGCCTTCATTACATCTTTCTGATGTATGTGCAAGGTACAGTATGTCGGCCCATGGGTTACATTCGTTCAAATTTGGCAAGTAGCGGGTTTGAACACAATATTGAAAGCAGCCCTAATGCACAATAACTGCTTTTCTTCTTAACCCTTTGAGTGCCAAATGATCTGAAGTCAATCAATTGAAGTTTTGAACCATTGCTGTGAGCTGACATTTTCAGCGGATATTTTGCACATCTTTCAAGGCAACTTTGCCACTGAAAGGGTTAATATTAGGGTCACATTTCAATTTAAGGTCAAATTCACAGAGAAGCAGCTTTGTAAATAGACGCCTTAATTTCTTGCAATTTTTTTCCATTCATATGTAAAGTATGCGGAAACTAACACTGACATAAGGAAGTGTGTAATACTCACCTACAGAGCACCGGGCAGGGGGTAAAACCTGTTACATTACTTCCAGGTTTACTCTTTACTTGCTGGCTACAAAGTACATAACAAGGATGGGGAGAATTGTTCAGTGACCGCTCACCCATATTGTAACCTGCTTATCTATACAGGTGAGAGGATGACTTTATCTGCATTTCTGGTTCACTTGGCTAATATAGTCAATGCGAATACAGTGTAAATATATGACTATGTAGTGTTCATTCTAGCACCCGATATCTTTGAAAATCCATGCAGTTCCTGTTCCCTGCCTGGGGTGTCGCTGTCTGCTGTGGTGTTTCTAGCACAGGTCTGGTTTGCATATCAGTGCTGATATACAGACCACACTGTGCTAGAAGCACTACAGCAGACAGCGACACCCCAGGCAGGGAAGAGGAACTGCATGGATTTTCAAAGATAGCGGGTGCTAGAATGAACACTAACTATGTATAGATAGGGCATTCAGTAGCTTAATGACGTTCGGAATGCCGATGACCAGTACTGATGCTGGATGGGAGGGCTCAGAGGGTAATAACTAAGCACTAAGGGGCACAGTTAGTGTTATTGGGCCTACACACAGGGAGATGCTGAAGCGTTCTGAGTGATGCTAGATTGCTCAGAACGCTTCAGCAAGATCTCTAAGCACACAGCGACCTTTCAGAGCCAGTGTTCTCTTTTCAAACACCTGGGCACAGCTGCGGTTTTGACACTCCCAGAAGATGGCTGGTTATCCCCCACCCAAAAAAAAAAGGTCACTCCCTGAGAGTTTAATTTTGCAGGGATTGCGATTAGATATTGTCGCTATTTTGGCTGAAGCATGCCCGCTAAGATCTGTACGCATGTGCAGTCATTCGATAACATTTTGCAAATTGACAATAGCGATATACTCTGAATCAGGCCCATTGCCCGCTGTATAACAGTTTGTCTCTGGACAGCTGCTTTATATATTTACGTGAGGTTGGCATGACCATAACTGTAATGCCAGCAGCTCTCACACTTATTTCACAATGGGTGTGTGACCACCAGTGCAGCTGAGGGCGCGCACCATCATCACTGTCAGCTGGCTGCAGAGGTACCCGACATCCAGCTTCCAGCTCTGCTTAGTATAAAGTATGGGGTATAATGTTTTCTGCAATAACCTTCCACAATACGCATGATATACCTGTATATTACAGATAAAGATCCAAATAATTCTTTCTTCATTATTACAAACATCACACATAGAGGCAGCGCTTCTGCCCCCATTCTTTTGTTTTCACATAATGTTTTCCTATAAAAATGTCATTTTATCCTTTTTATTAGTCACATAGCACAGTATCAGAAAGCCAGAAAGCAATATTTAAGGGAGGGCTTTTCCCTGCCCAATTTTGATTGCAGAAGTGAGAACAGAGGTCCTATTTTGAGCATGAGCAGGTACAAGCCATACAGGGCCCATTTCTGAGAGTGGGTTGTAGTTTATCGAGGACTCACTAAACTACAACCTATGGCAGAAGACTGCGGGGGGCCACCACCCATGCCAGTCGATGCCAGACGTGCTAGAAAACGGTCCACCCCCCCATGGTGTGTAGCTGCCCCCCATCACAACTTAAACTGCGATCACTGCGACTCATGCGTACGGAAATGGAGGAAAAGCAATGTCAGCACTTCTGCACCCATCTCTGAATTGGACTCATATTTTGGGCCTGATCTCATAAGATGCACACACTTCTCTCTCCTACAATCAGGGGCGCCGGCTTACGTTTTTGCCGGTTTTTGCTCAAGGATGCCCCCCCCCCCCAGTCCTGGATGGAGGTAGGCAGCAGGTCCTGGCAGTGCTGCAGCGGGGTCCTGGCAGCGGATATGCTGTCAGCAGCGGGGGTCCCTGCGGAAGATGGGAACTAGCAGTGGTATTAATACCGCTACTAGCTCCCATCCGCCGCAGGGACCCCCGCTGCTGACAGCATATCCGCTGCCAGGTTCCCCGACAGTGAGCTCTGGCCGTGGCCCGTGGGTGCTCCTCGCCTTCTGTGGGTTCCCCGGAGCACCCACGGTTTCGGTGATTATGCCTACAACTAGGACTTTACAATTATGGTCATATGGAGAAAGATAATCACTGGATATAAAATATATCTTATTACTAGGCATGTACATTGGTCAATACATACACAATCCCAGAAGTGTTTATTAGCTGGTCTGCAGTACTTATGGTCTGATTCTGGTTACTTGCAAAATCAAATTCTCTCTCTAATGGACAGAACAGGGGCAAACGCAGGATTTTCAGAAGGGGGTTTCCAGAGGGGCGGAGCAAAGTCGGGTCAGTTAAAGTATTATAGATAGACCAAATGTATATAAATAATAATAATACTAAATATATATATAGTGAAGTGGGCTTATTATTCATAATTTTCTGGTGGGAGGACAGCTTGCCTGACTGCAGATATCTCCAGTTCCCGGAAATAGATTTCTTAGATTTTAATGGAATTAAAAACTAGATAATCCCACCTACCAAATGGTATTGGGGACTCGGGGATCAGAGTTCAGCAGGCAGAGCAATCCACCAATGAGAATATAAACCTACATACCAGGTGTGTGGAGCTGGAGCAGCTGCTGGAAGGCTGATATCTCTGGCTTTGGGAACAGTAGAGACAAGCTACTAGAGTCCATCAAAGGGGGAGAGTCCCAGCTTTTGGAATATATCCTCAGGAAAACTGTAAGTCAGACATAACTTGAAATACCTGACTGGGAAGAGCAATTAACAGGCTTGAATGGGGACCACTGCTATGAAGTCAGATATCTCTGGTTCCCCTTAGACTCCTGGGGGGGGGGGGGTTTCTGGGTACTCAGAAACCCCCCCTGCGTGCGCTACTGCAGAACCATGCTGCACTGCAGGGGGCAGATGTAACATGTGCAGAGAGAAAGTTATTTTGTTTCTGTCCAGGGTAAATACTGGCTGCATTATTTTTACACTGCAATATAGATATCAGTTGGAAGTACAAACTCCACCCAAATCTAACTCACTCTACACATGTTACATCTGCCCCACCTGCAGAGCACATGGTTTTGTCCATTAGAGACAGAATTTGCTTTTGCAAGTGAACCAGAATCAGGCCCTTTGTCCCTATAAGAATACGTGCAGCACTTGCCTAAAGTTACGAGTCGATTATAAGATTTATAGAAATGTCTACACTCTGGGTGGTCTGCTGCTTATTTTATTCATTTGTCAAATTATTTCACCGTTTTCTTTAAGCCTCCAAAACTAGTTAAAAATGACACCAACCATAAGATACCCTCTGTACTCCTGAGTACCACCAGAATAAAGCATTGTGGTATGCATGTAGGAGAAAGCCAGTGACCGTATAAAAGACAATTTGACACAGTTACATCAATGCATTAATTCCATTATCCAGTCCATGTCTTGTGATGTTCTATACTTTAAACATCAATGACAAACACTCCTTTCACCACCAGCTGAGACATGCAAGGAGCTCTAACAGGAATCACTTCTATTTAGGCAAAGTCTCAGGGTTAATGGTTTTACTGGCGCAGATTACCACAATATTTTTTTTTTTTTTGGGGGGGGGGTTGTTACTGGAGCAATGGACCAGGAATGACGTAAGAAATCACATAGGGCAGTCATTTTCAACCTTTCTACCTTGCGGCACACTGAATAACATTTTAAAATTGCAAGGCACACCATGAGATCCCCACAGGGCAAAACACATTGGTCCCCACAGGAAAAAAACAAACCTATTGGCCCCCACATAAAAAAACACAATAGTCCCCACAGGTAACAAAAATAAAATACATTGGCCCTTTACATGAAATGAAGAGACCAGTAAATAACAGTTGAACTGGTGGTGGCTGTAAACTGGTTTGGACATCTCTAGATCTAGGGGCACACTTGAGAACAGCTCAAGGCACACTAGTGCGCCACGGCACAGTGGTTGAAATACACTGACATAGAGGGTAGTCATAGCTACCAGGATACATTTCTATTAGTCCTGATTGATTAATTACTGGTTGCTATGGGTTATTGCAATGATGGACTGTTTAATAATACAAGTGTCAAATGCAGCTGCATGTAAGTCAGCAGCAGATGCACACAGTGGTGGTTTCAATGACATTTACATAACTCCTTTGTGTATTATTCTTTCCATTCTGCAGAGCACGCATGTCAGCCAACTGTATATTGGTGACTTAAGGCCCATACACACTGGGCGACTTTGAGTTGAAAGTCGCTCAAAACAGGAGGTTTGAGCGGCTTTTAGCTCAAAGTCGCCCAGTGTGTATGTCCCGGCAATGAGCGCTGCTGCTCGCTCCCGCATCATCACTGGGAAAGCCATTCATCTGCTGGTAATACCCCCCCTCCTCCGCTGACGGCGATGGGCAGGAGGAAAGCTGCTCAGTGTGAATGCACTGAGCGGCTTTCCCCCCAGCGATGAACGCGATCATCCTGTGTCTTGTGACACTTGTCACCAGGGAGAGGAGGAGGGAGAGAATACAGCCTCCTTGCATGGCCCGGGGGTGTAATACAAACCGGAATGGTCCAGATCACATGGGGAGGCTGTAATCTCCCATTCCCCATGTCCCTGGTGAAAGCTATCAAATGAACCCCCCAGAAAAGACACCCCCAGATGGGACACCTCCCGGACTGGGAGTCTTGTCCGGGTCCGGTTTTTACTTAGTTCTATTTTCTCCAACCTCTCCCACACCTTGCGCATACAAATTGCCACCTACACCTCTGCAGTATCTCCGGTGCTGGGAGTAAGTGACTTGCACTGCTGCCCTCAGAAAGTGGCACCTCTAGGGCACATGCCTAGTGGTTCAGTCTATAGTTTGCCACCAAAATTAACACAGTAGACTTAAGGCTTAATACATCTGCCCCAGTATGACATACTCGTGAACTCGTCACTGACCTTGCGCGCTCCTGCACTTCATCGGCAAACATCCTCTGTTGGCTGATGGACATACTTACTGTAGCTGCATGGCCCCCACTCCCTCCCCCGTCACATGCCACCTCGCTGGGTACACATATCATCTAATGGGTACCCATGTGCAAACCCTGGGCGTGAACGCCTTCAGCAAGTTTTACACTCACCAAGCTTTTCCAGACTCCCTAGCTGGTGCACATCTGTAGTCATTACTAACGGTCACATTTCCCAGACTCCCTAGCTGGTGCACATCTGTAGTCATTACTAACGGTCACATTTCCCGGACTCCCTAGCTGGTGCACAGCTGTAGTCATTACTGTCACATTTTCAAACCTGCTTCATTTATTCTGAATATAGATCCACAGGTTGCCTTGATTACATGAACTGTTGGTAGATCTTGAGGACAGGTTTGGCCTGGTCTAGATATATAGGCTTGGGTCTTTGTTAGGCTATTTACACTAGAGTAAAAATGAAATAAAAATGAAGGCTAAACTTGTCTGCTTATTTTTGTCAGCGGAGGCAGAGAGGACACTGAGGGAGTTCCGTCAAGACGTAGACGATGCCACCGTGCAGAAGTTAGAGCTGGAGAGGAAAGTGGAACAGCTGGTAGATGAGATCGAGTTCCTTAAAAAGCTTCACGATGAGGAAGTTGCAGATTTATTGAAGCAAATCGAGGAGTCGAGGGTGAACGTGGAGTTGGAAAGTTCCCGACCTGACCTAGCAGCAGCTCTGAGAGCCTTGCGCATTCAGATCGAGCAAGCGGCCAACAAAAACATCCAGGATGCGGAGCAGTGGTACAAGACCAAGCTTAGTTCTGCGAAGGGTCAATTGACCAAGAGTGAGGCGAAAATCCAGCATATCAAGGAAGATATCAGCAAATATTCCTCCCAAGTGTCTGACCTGCAGAATCAAATAGATAGCTTGAGAGCTCGTAATGATGCCTTGGAGAAGCAGCTGGCTGATATGGAGGACCGTCATCTGGAAGAAGTCTCTATCTTGCAGGAAATCATCGCTCAACTGGAAAGTCGACTGCTAGAGACCAAAGCGGATTTAGGCCGATACTTGCAAGATTACCAAGACCTACTGAACATCAAGCTCAAGCTAGATGCTGAGATTGCGGTCTACAGAACATTGCTGGAAGGAGAGGAGCAGAGGCTTGGTATCGCCCAAGAGTGTCAAGGTAATAACATTATTAACTTCTCAACCTAAAATCTATGAGTTTGTGCCTGTAAAGAAACTTGAGTTTGTTCAAACTACATAATACACCAGAACAATTCATCTTTGTATTTTGAGAGCAATTACTGACAAAAATTCAGTTAAACATTGATACTCATTGAGCCACTTAGAGGGGTAGGTAAGGCATGTCTAGATTCTATGGGGTAAATGTACTAAAGCTTCTAAAAATGAAAAGAGGTGATGGTGCCCATAGAATAAGATTCTATAATTTCTCTATTGCAACCTACAAAATGTTATAATTTTATTTATAAGGCGCCACAAGTGTTACGAAACGAGCCCGTCCTTGCGATGTGCTGAGCCGGGCGCTGGGGGGTCTGCGCATGCGCAGTTATCGCTGACCCCCCCCTGCCGACCGCACTGCCCCAGCGGCAGTGCAGTATGTAGCCCAAAGGCAGTAGCCAAGAGATGCAAATGCTGCTGCCTGATGTTGATACATCGGTCAGCTTTGCGGCCAGCGGGGGTGCAGGAGGGATCACAGCAGGGACCGGAAATTCCTGCTGTGGTCCCTCCTACATATATTTGGGTAATACTTAATCTTTGTCACTAACCTGGAAAACGGGTGTTTTCTGGTATTTAGCTGCAAATATGGAATGATAAATGGACCCCTAAATGTTTAGAAGTTTCAGTAAATTTACTCTTAGGTCCTAATAAAGTGAGTCACTTCCATGCGTGTTCAAGACGATATACTGTGTTATCTGTAGGAATTAGTAGTTAGAGTACATTGCTGCACTTAAATGTCCATGAGCTAGGATTAATAATTACAATGGCTATATTCTTAAGAACATAAGAACACAAAGCAGTTGCCGATGTGTGCATGACAGGTGATATATCATAAGACAAGTTAGTCTGCTACTGAAATAAACTTTATATTGTTTTGTTTCCTTGAAGCCCGAGGTGACAAGCCATAACCGCATAGATGCCAGGAAGAGAGAACAAGCAGATACTGTACCATGCGCACGTCAACTGCAAGAGGATGAGACGCTGTTTCGCCCATTTTAATGATTCGCAGCGGTTCAATATTAATCTCTACAGCCTCCTGTGGCTTATAGTCCAAGACTGTTGTGTAGCAGATATTTAAGCATGTCGTGTTTTATTCTGTGCTAAAGCAAACATATTGTTGCAATACAAGGTGTTAATAAGGAAAGAGCGCTTGGTTCACTGCAAACTCATTAAACAGTAAAGATTCCCATAAAACACATTTTACATGAATGAGAAAATGAATGATTCCTTATATAATATATAACACTTGTCATTTCAATACCTCTCACTAGAAAGCAATCTTCTCACCCACATTGGAATATATAAGTGTATAGATGCCATAGAGTAGAAATCAATGTAGATGCACATACAATATGAATGCTGTTACTGTAAAGGCCACCATACACCTGAAAGACATTGTACCCAATCATACAATCTCAATTGATTGTATGATAGATTGTATGCACACAATCGTACAATGTCGGCCCCGGGAGATTGGAGGATTGGTCCTCTGATCTCACGTGCTGCACGTCAGATCGGTTGGGATTGGGAGCAGATTGCATGTGATTTTAAGCAAATGCAATCTGTCATTAGATGGCTCATACAATCAGGGTCATGTGACACTCGCTCCCTGACTAGCAGAGAAGAGAGGTGCGGCTTCCGTGCAGCCTGTGGCAGTGAAGATGCTGGGAGCCGCAGAAGTTTCCAGCGGCAGACGGACGGGTGGCTGAAGAGAGCGGTGGACGTCCTTTTGCACAATTCTGTCACTACTCTGAAAACAGTTTTTCAGAGGATTGCTGAATTAGGGCTAATTAATAATGGCATAACACAGCAGATGTGAGCAGATTGGTAGTTGCTGGCAACCTGTAAATTAAAAAATAAATTAAAAAAACAGGATTTTTGGTACTTCTATACTTTTGATCCTAGCAGGCCAGCCCCCTATTTAAATGACGCCTCAATCTAAAGGCCCCCATACACTAGCCGATTTTGGTCAGATTTCAGCCAGATCAGTCGGATCTGGCCGAAATCGGACCAAAATCGGCTAGTTTTGATGTCCCCTCAGATCCGATGCGCGGTCCCGTGCGCATCGGATCTGCGTCGGGTGGTCGGACCTGCTGCACGTCCGACCACCCGACTTGGGACCTAGTGGGGCGGGGCGGCGGTGGAGGGAGCAGGGGGGGGCTGGGGCCGCTGCGGGGGACACAGGCGGCATAGAGCCGGGCAGGGGGAGCCGGCCGGGAGCTGTCAGTAATGAATAAAAAAAAAAAAGCCCATACAATGAATGGGCGGCCTGTGATTGGCTGAGCGCTCTCTCAGCCAGTCAGCAATTGGCTGAGAGAGCGCTCAGCAGCCAATCACAGGCTGCCCATTCATTGTATGGGCTTTTTTTTTTTATTCATTACTGACAGCTCCCGGCCGGCTCCCCCTGCCCGGCTCTTTGCCGCCTGTGTCCCCCGCAGCGTCCCCAGCAGCGGGGGACACAGCCGTGTCCCCCGCCCCCCTGCTCCCACCAGCTCCCACCTCTGTAGCCCCCCCCCCCCTGCTCCCCGGGTTTTTTACATATGATAAATCGAGACGATTTATCACATGTAAAAAATGGCACATCAAGTGCCAATCTAATCAAGCTCCCCCGGGGAGCAGCCCGGGAAGCTCAGGGGGAAGTCGGGGGCGACTTGTCCTAAGGACAAGTCGCCCTAGTGTATGGGGGCCTATACAATCATGCAGCAGATGGATTGTGTGACAGATTGTGAGTAAATTGTGTGTCCAAAAACCACCAAGGACTGCCGGGGAGTTGAAGGGAAATTGGACACCTGTATGGCCACCTTAAGAGCTAATGACATTCTTATTATTGTATTACTTCTGTGGAGTTACACATTGCAGCCTTTAACCCTCGCTTAGCTGTTGTTAAGTAGAACTTTTGTAGTTTTACCAGGAAATGTTTAAGGAGAGATAAGAGGCCATTCATTTATGTATTCAACAGAGTACTGTTTATGTGGCTTTTGGTAAATTGCTTTGTTCACTCTGTGCTTCCCCGCTGGGTACTGTATGTATCAGAGGCGACCTTTAAGAGAGACGGGGGCCCATCTCTAGACAACCTGGTCCATATAATGTTCATATGAGTGCAGCTGTGGGAATGTGCTTGCGCCCTCTCTATACTTTGTTTTATGTGTATGAAATAGGGTTGAATGGAAAGCAGAAGGTTTCACCATCATCATAGGAAGGGGTCTTTACTGTAAAGCAGGCATGTCCAACGTTGGCCCTCCAGCTGTTGTGAAACTACAGGTCCCATCATGCCATGCCACAGTTTTGCTATTAGAGAATGATAAAACTATTGCAAAGCATGCTGGGATGTGTAGTTTCACAACAGCTGGAGGGCCAACGTTGGACATGCCTGCTGTAAAGGGATACAGTCAAAATCCCGACAACCATTGACCGATGGTCAAAATCCCGACAAGGTCAAAATACCGACATTTAAAATCCCGACAAGGTCAAAATACAGACATTTAAAATCCCTACAAGGTCAAAATACCCACATATAGAATGTCGGCAGGTGGAAAAGTCAACATGACTTTCAGTCGACAAGTCGCGAGGTGGACATGGCTTTTTTCACTGTTTTTTGACCCAACATGTGCCGACAGGCGGTATTTCATGCCCTACAATCCACTAGGGCGTGGTGGGAGAATAAAAGTGTGCCCGAAGCATCGCAAGCGAAGCGAGGGGCTGCGGTTGACTTCCAACTGTGTCCATGTCGACTGTGTCGACATTCCACCTCATGACCTGCCGCCCGAAAGTCATGTTGACTGTTTCACCTGTCCACATTCTATATGTCGCTATCTTGACCTTGTCAGTATTTTGACCTTGTCGGTATTTCATACCGAATCCACTGTAAACGCATGAGAATTACACAAGGAGGATATGGCAGAACTGACCAATAAATCAGATGCCTTTTAGAATTTTATAGGAAATGGTAAATGCAGATACAATGCCTAGAGGTGACTATAGGGGTGGATGGTGTTAGACCCAATTAGCTGCGATACTGCAGATGTAGTGGAGCAGGCAGCAGTATTGTATGCACCAGTCTTAGGTTTGGCATACACTAATGGGGCCTATACATGGAGCGATTTTGGGTCATTTTTTAAGCGATCTGATTACATTTGACTAGATCGATTAGAAAATTATTCACATATAGGGGCAATAGCGATAGCAATATGGCCACACATGCAATATAAATCAGATTGCCAGTGTTCTCACCAGAGAACACCGGTGCTGCCAGATCGCTTATCACACATCACTGGTGCATCGCTGTGTGCAGCGGATCTAGCATTGCTCAGATCACTGGTGCTCATCGCCCTGTGTGTAGGCTTTTTTCCACCCATAGTTCCAAGTATTTGTTTCTCACTAGGAAACACATCTCTGCTATTAAGCCTTAAGAAGTATCAAATACATCAACATGTGTTCTCAGTATATATATATTTGTAATAGGGCTATTGTAATGACATGACACTAAATATCAGCAACCCACTCATGAGAAGAAATGAAACCATAGATGTCCATAAATGAAGTTACGTGTAATATTGTGAAAGGACACAAGGAAAAAGTATGGAACATGCTTACGGTAATGTATGTAATACTTTGTACAAAAGCCATTGTTGGTAATGACAGTGTCACCTGTATGGAGAAACCAGTCGCTTGCATTGTTCAGGTGGGATTTTAGACCATTCACACAAACAAGGTTCCACCGACCTCTTCTAGGATGGTGAGATGATGTTCTTTCATCTTCTGGGTTATGCCTCCAGCAGTGCTCACTGGAACATTCAGAAGTTTAGAAACCAGGGGCAGCCGTGGGTTTGGCCAGAATAAGGGAGCAAAGGTCTTGAGAGGGCTCTTTGCTTTTACCCATACGAAGATGTTTCTTGTGTGACACCTTGCTATAGACCAGGCATTTCCAAAGAGTGGCCCTCCAGCTGTTGTGGAACTACACATCCCAGCATGCCTTGCCATAGTTGAAGTGTTCCCTAATAGCAAAACTGTGGTAAGGTTATGATGGGACTTGTAGTTTGATGGATGGCAGTAGTTTGGACATGCTTGCTGTAGGCCATCAGTTAGGGCTGAGCCAGCTTATATTAATGTGCACTGACAAAGGGCAGGATTGCTTTCTAACTACTGGTATATTTCAGCCTTTCCTGATGTGTGCAGTACATTTTTCCATGGGTTCTTTAACATTTTTACATTTATGAACATCTGTGGTTTGATTTATTTAATGTGCGGGTTGCAAGAGTTTCTGACATAGGGTTATCGACATGACATTTTCACCGAATCATCTATGTTCATAAATGAAGTATATGTTTAGTGTCTGTGTGAATCCGAAACACTAGCATCTGTTGGCAGCAAGTGAAACTACATCTACTAGCTTTCGAAGCATTACCTTCCAGCGGGCTTACTAGTTACTGAGAAAAATGTTGATGAGTACCATACTTATTTTACCCAATCGGTGCAAATGCCAAGCACTCGCCTGCCGGCGGACCCCTTTTTTTTTCAAGGTATACATGCTTCAACTCTATGCAAAGATGGAAAAGGACATATCTGTATATATATATATACATACATACCTATATGAAAAACACTTTTCTAAAACATGTACACAATAACAAATCACATACAACATCAAAATCGTCTTGATAGTGCTACCAGCCGACATGGTTAGAAGTGTTTGTTCCCGCCCTCAGACACCTGGAACTAACAAGCGTCTGAGTACCTACCTGCTTATGTACCATACTGTACACAGCTTATGTTAAAACTCCTACCTCTCATCGAGCATTTGTGTGTGGACCTGGCACATCTGCATATGTAGGTGTATAAGCATTTGCCCTGTTTTATGGGCACGAGCATAGCCAATATGCAACACACACACTGGCATGATTCTCACTCTCCATCAGCCACTAAGAGCACAGCACAACAGTCAGTCTTCAATCAGTACACCTGGTAAATGCCGCTTAGACTACTGGTGAGAAACTAGAATCCCCAGCATGCAACTGGCATGGAAAAGTGACAATGAAAATAGAAGTTTTCAGGATAAGTAATTTAGCCATGGAGGGAAATGTATCACAATTATGGCACAGTCTTAATTGTGAGACTTTTCTGCTAAAGAGAGGACAGTCTTTCTCTGTCCTACTGAAATGAATGTGTTTGCTCAGAGAGTGTCGCACAGGCAGGTTTTGAGGAGTGACCGGTGTATAAACAGGAGCAGGAAAGCAACTCATGTGCAAGAGTAGTTAGTAGTTTCCCCGAAGTCTCAAACAGATTTTGGTACGGACGACGGGGTAACTCCCGAAACGGCGTTGACCGCCTCACATTAAAAGATTATTTCACTGAAGTCCCGGAGTGACGCCTTATACTTCTCCATTGCATACGGTGGATCCCCCACCTTGGATGGCACCCGGGACAGAATTAACTTCTGTTTGTCCACAATTTGGCTATTACATTGGTCATGGACCACCAATCCAGGGCACCCCAGCAAGTCCCCAAAGACACCCCAGGGTGCCACGGCACACAGTTTGGGAACCACTGCACTAGTGCAGAGTATTTCCTGACAAAAGAGTTTTTGGTCATTTGCATTCATTACTATGGGGGCAAATCAGTTTGGCGTGCTAGTCCCCCCACTTCCCCCAAGCATTGAAGCGGTGCTCAGCTACACACATCTGCCATATTTGATACCTACAGCATTGTTTGTGTTCCTGCGCACTTCAATGGGAAAAGCAAGTGATGCAGTTGGGTGCCCAGTGCATTCTGGAATAGGACATGGTGACATCACAGTTAATGAAATCTCCCCATCTGCTCTTGCGAATTACAGACCGTACTTATAAGAATAAACATTGTACGATCACAAGCTCTTATACACCAGCCATGCCATTATTGATACTTTCACAATTGCATAATTACATTTAATAATTGGATTTTTCTTAGTAGATATCATGGACATATTTATAGGATGCCGTCACTGGGTCTACAAGCATTAGTTCGTCATTTAATGCTTTAGTAACCAGGTGGGCATAGAGAAAGAATATACTAGTGTGCGGAGTGTGACACCGTGCCCAAAAGCATGGCGAGGCGACACAGACACAAAAATCTCACATCGACCCTCTCCATGCAGACCTAATGACTTTACCTTATTACCCCTATTTACATGTCGGAAGGAAAATTCCCACATTTTATCTTAAAATTCTTTTTTTAACTCCTATTATAACATTTAAGTTCAGATGCATGATAGAGAGCTGTGTTTCACACCCCAATCATCTGATATCATGAGACAATGCTGTGCTGCTGGGGGACCCTGCTCGTACCAGAATGTAACTCATTCAGCAACATCAATCATCAAGGCTCTGCCGCAGCCACATGTCTTTCACTCAGGGTGATGCGTATTAAACCTTCTGAAGACATGTTGATCACAGGAATCAACTCCTATCCCGTCTATATTTTATAGAATGTACAAAATGATATCCAGAATCTGTTTTGTTCCTCTCTAGGAAACACCTTAAATGAGTCTCCACCCCCTCAGTCACACAACCAAACAGGACATTGCACCCCATTGTCTCAAATGTTCTGTTGCTGTGGACATTCGAATGATCTTGTTATTCATAATAAATATTAATACCATACAGTACACAGATTATGTTGCATATAAGAATTGCTAAATGCTAACATTACATTCCAGAAAACACATTTATAAACAGCGCCAGCATTCTTCACAAGACAAATCAGTCATTTTAATAAGTTCCTCAAAAAAGTGGAAACATTGTATTTTGCCTGTGTTACGCACCACTCATAAACCAGCTATTATATAAAGTCCATTCTCCGAAGAAAGATCGCTGGCTGTTTCCCGAGCTGCATTGTTCCATTATACAACACATGAGCAGGCTTTGAATATATTAAAACCATTTTAATAACTGTTCCCATAAAATGGAAAGAATATCCAATGCTGCCCACAGAATGGGCAGACAGCAGATGCGCCATTCTGGCATAGGCCGGTAACACACAGGTGGTCTTCTCCATAATGTACCGTCCCCACTACTTCCCCTTCATTTTCTTCCTCTTCAGCGCCTTCCATTCACCCTCCTGTGCTGACAGACTATTGAACAGTTCTTTCACCTTCCTCTTCCTCTCAGTGTCCCTGGGGATTAGAATGCAGAAGTCCATTTTACAAGGCATAAAGAAAAGATGCCCGGCTAAAGCACGATGGGGTATAATGTACAGTAGACAAACATTGCGGCCAACAGCCAGGTAGCACTCACCTCTCCATGTTCTCGGACAGTTTCACTCTTGCCAGGAACTGGTTGTCTTTGCGGATTTCCCGAACAGCCCCTTTAAATTCCCGCTTGTGTTTGTGAATTAGTTTCTTCCGCTCACGCTCCACTCTATTACAGCCCTGCTTCTTGCCAAACTCCAGCCTGCCACCGGGGGGGAAAGAGGGGTGAGAAACCGTGCGGGCAGTGTGGCAATACCATGTCTATGCGGTAGCTCATTGGAAGGGAAACTAATCAAAATGAATGTTACTTGTATTTTATAGTACAGTGTTTTGGGCTCCTTTAATGTCCTGTTCTTTATTAGTGTATTGGGAGGGAATGCCGACTAAGTCCCAAAATGTAATAGGCTCCGAGTTGCTGGGAAAGGCGCGATTCCAATCATTTTGCCAATACACTTATAAGCAGCATCGGCCATTAAGGCAAACCTGGTTGTGTTTGTCTTTTAAAATTTAGCGACAATAACATTGAAATCGCACTATGACCATGAAATCCAAGCCTATTCCATTTGGAGTCTATTTACCAAGCTTTGGAGAGTGATAAGGTGGAGAGAGATACCAACCTGGTACTTTCACTCTCTCTCCACTTTATCTCTTACCAAAGATCTTATCTTTGACAAAAAAAACCCACACAAATACTCAAAGTTTATAGAATGAAGTGAACAGCAAGTAAAGATTAGAATTAAACGAAAGGTAAAAGAGCGATCCTTAATGGGCGTAACATACTCACACGGGCATAACTTTGGGGGTGAACATTTTCATTGCAGCTGGCATCTGTTTCTCAAACACAAGAGGCTTGTAGAGCTTCTTGCTGTGTTTCTCAATACCGTCCAGTATACTGTCACATAAATCCTGAAATGGTAGATGAAACTGTCTGCTCAATACAATGTGTACACGGTATTATTAGTTGTAGGAATAGCTACATTGCAGATAACAGTATATGTTAACCAGATATTGAAGACAAGGACAGTGGCATATGCCATTATAGTAGAGAACACAAACGTGGGATGCTGCAGCATCTGTAATCAGGCCACAGAGTTACTAAAGTCCTACTGAGCATTGTGAAACATTGCGTACTGTAAGTTCCGGCTGAAGTAGGAACGGCTCATTACCTGGATTCCCCGAGGATAGGTGCTTCGCGGTAGGTGCTCACGGATAAGCTTCCCGATGGGATTAAAAGTCTCCTGGAAAGCCGGCATAGATTTATACATGTCCAAACTTCTCTTTACCAGGTCCAAACTCACCGCCACGCACGTCAGCCTGTAGGTGACCAATGTCCCACGGATCAATACAATACAAACATATAAGCTATGAGCTAAAACCAGCCACATAACATGGAAATCTTACAAAGTAGCCAGAACACTGGACAAGCTCTTGACAATGCCTGGTAGAAGCAAGGAAGGGTTCACCGGGAAAAAGAACCGGGGTGGAAAAGAATCATTGCACAGTTCATGGACATTACTTATTTGAAGGACCAGTATTTTGGGATTCTTCATACTGGGAGAACACAGCAACACGGGCCAGGATTTGTCTGTTCTTCCAGCATAAACTGAACAAATAGGGGAGATACTCACTTAAAATGGCTGATCTCAGCTTCGCTCTTGGTGCTCAGGCCATTGATAGCAGTCAGCGGCAGGCTGGCCTTAACCCAGGACTCTATATCCGCTGTATTCTCCAGCAGAAGGAGCTCGGAGGACTTCCCGTGAAGTTTAAATGGAGGAACAAGAACGTAACCTGTCGAGATAAATCTGATGTGAGGCTTAGCCGCTCAACTTGAACCGGTGCGTACTGGGGAAAATGTTTGAAAACTGGTGACCGGTTCTGTAACGAATAACCAGCAGATATTTTATCAATCATTAATAATAAAGGTGAATGGTGTTGGCTGCTGCGGGAACCGTTGTTTTGTTGTCTGCACAGTTACCTCTCTACCATTTTCTACAGGGTAGATGCTAAATTGTAGTGGGCTAAAGGACCTTCCACCCCAGGGGGAGGAGCAAGGCCGGGGGGCTTGCTCCTTCACTATCCACGCCACCACTGGTTGCCTTTAGAAACCAGGTGGCGAGCGGAGCGAGCCACCGACCTTGCTCCTCCTCTCTCTCCACCCCATCTCCTCCCCTGTGACGTCGGGAGGTCCTTTAGTCCCCTACAATTTAGACCCAACCTATTCTGCAGGCTTCCTACATAGAGTTTGCTATTTTATACTCCTTCTGCCAGTCTCGCCATTTACACATTGTTTCAGAAAACATGTTTCACAAATATAGAGGTAGACATTTTCTTGAAATGGATGATCCAAGTCTAAATGGCCCAATATATATATATATATAAAATCAGTAACTTCTGGCAAAGATTAAGGGGCAGATTTACTAAGTTTTACAGAAAGAGTAGTGAGAAATAAAGGGGTCTATTCAGGAAGCAGAAAAAAGAGTGGAGAAGTTGACAACCAATAAGCTGCTACATATAACTTTGACAGAATGCACTTGATAAACGGTTGCAGCAATGCGGATTGGTTACCATGGGCAGCATGGCCACTGGCTCACTTCTCTCTTTACTAGACTATACCTCCAAGTACCAGCCAATCAGCTCATAGCTACAAGTTTTCAAACACAGCCTGTAACATGGCATTTAGGAGCAGATTGGCTTGTACTTGATCACTCTCCCCGGCATATTACAGAGACCCCTACGTGACTAGCAGAATAATTACATAAATTATGAAAGATTGGTAAGAACCTTAGCTCTTCCAGATTTTACAGTTAGTTCTATTCAAGGAAATTTACCAATTGTTGTTTAGTATCCCATATATCAGGAACCGGTGTGGTTGCCTGGTAACACTAACAACGATCTATGTAAACAACAACTGAAAATTAACATTTTGAAACGGAGAAAAAAAAGAAAATAAGAATTCGAGGTTCATGCATTAGGAGGTTTCCACTAAAGTCATTAAATATACAAATAATTGCCGAATCTGTTCTACAATCTTTGACAATGACGCCTGATAAGACGTCTAAAAATGCGTATAAAAATACACAAGCCAGACAGGACCAGTGACATTTCCATGAGCTGATAGGACACAAAAGCATTGGAGAGGGATTAAGTGAAGTACTCTCATGTAACCTTAACCGAACCCCAATGTCATCACTGTCAGTTGTGCATGTCGACATTCTGTCTAACATGTCAACATTTGGACTTTAAGAAGTTTCCTGTTAGCGCTAAAATAAAATAATGCTGTATGTATACAGTACTCTAGAAGTTAATCTACGCTATAATTACAAGGCAGTCTCTATTGAGTGGGAACAAACGTCACACTCTAGCCAGGAAATGACTCACACTAATAAACAGTTACCCCCATGAGCTGGCAGTCAATCACAATGCGACACTTGGAAATGACCTTATTGGCTGATGCAGCAGGCTCCTAGTATAGCGGAGAGCCGGCGGCCATGATGTAGGAGCCTGTCCACTATACAACATTTTTCTTAAAATGTATTTCTTACTAAATCAGCCACTTGCTAAGCATAGACTATTTGTATGTCGGTGCAGCATGGCAGAGGGTCAGCTATGACAAATGAGAAGTTTATTTCCTTATTTGAGACAAAAAATAATTGAATTACTGTAAAAAAGCGTTTCCAGCGGAGTCAGCCAGATGGACGAAGTATTGTTTATAACGAGCACAGGGCATGGAGTCAATGAAAAGGGAACGGTGTTTATTGTTCCAAGTAGTGACATGAATGTAAATAACATAATGCAGCTAATGGCTAGGAGTAATGAGCTTTATATAAACAGGCACAAAACAACCAAAATGTCTAAGAACATCATGCAGCTGGTTGCTGGGTCCAGGGCGATTGAGAACAAGATAAGTGCCTGACAAATATAAATGTTTATAGGCTAGAATACACTCTGACATCATCTAAAACCAACAAGAATGTAATCAGAATATGGTAAATTCAGGACCATCATTGTTACTGCGGTGCATGTGGTTATTGCAGCAAAAGAAGAGTCTCATACAATATGTGCTAGAGCAGGGCTGGCCAAACCGGACTTCGAGATCTACCAACAGCCCATGTTTTCCAAAACCCCTGGCTGTTGCACAGCTGTAGTCATTACTGTCACATTTATTTATTAACAGTTTCTTATATAGCGCACACAAATTCCGCAGCGCTTCACAGAGCATAGTTATAATCAAAAACACATAAATTACAGTACAAGACAGTTTAGGACAAGTACATGGTTAATATGGATAGTTGCATCAGGGGACAGGACACTGAAGCAATCATTGGGGTGGCAGAGGTTTATATATTCTAAGAAAGGCACATGAGGAGAGAGGGCCCTGCTCGTGAGAGCTTACATTCTAAAGGGGAGGGTTAGACAGACGGGGGTGACACAGAAGGGGGAGAAGTGGGCATAAACAGTAGGTAAGGATAAGTGATGGTCAGGTTTTATGCAGGAGGGTGGGAAGATGACAGCTTAGTCTTTGATATTTTATGTCTAAAAAAGCGCTGGGTCATCCAAGAGTAGACAGCAGAGAGACAGTTGGAGATATGAGTGAGGATAGAGGGAGAGAGATCAGTAGAGGAGAGGTAGATTTCAGTGTTATCAGCATAGATGTGATAGTGGAAGTCGAGTGAGCACATAAGCTCGCCCAGAGAGGATGTATAGAGAAAGAGGACACCTACTATCAATGGAAGAGCAGGAGAGGTGAGGTCATTAGAGGTACAGCTGTGCATTTTCAAAACAGACAGTGCAAGTACAAGCTTTAACAGTGATAGTAAAAGTTGTTTGCAGATGTAAAATGCTGATGTTATGGTTGAATTGCCAGATTAAGCAGCCAGGAGTAGTATGTCCCTTAACTGGTGCACAGCTGTAGTCATTACCAACTGTCACATGACCCAAATCCCCTAGCTGGTGCACAGCTGTAGTCATTACTGTCACATGACCCAAATCCCCTAACTGGTGCACAGCTGTAGTCATTACTGTCACATGACCTAAATCCCCTAGCTTGGTGCACAGCTGTAGTCATTACTGTCACATGACCCAAATCCCCTCACTGGTGCACAGCTGTAGTCATTACGGTCACATGACCCAAATCACCTAGCTGGTGAACAGCTGTAGTCATTACTAACTGTCACATGACCCAAATCCCGTAACTGGTGCACAGCTGTAGTCATTACGGTCACATGGCCCAAATCACCTAGCTGGTGCACAGCTGTAGTCATTACTGTCACATGACCAGTGTTCCCTCTAAGATGTGCGCACACAACTCGACGAGTGTGCGCACAGAGATTACAACAGAGCGCACAAAGCAGCAGTGGTCCCTTTTTGCAGTTGTGGACTCAATTAATGTGTGTTTCACCCATTAACTACATTGTGTGCAGTGTTTTGAATGTTTAAATGTTTAATATAATATTGAAGTAAAGTTAACACAAATTTTGAACGTCATTTTCCAGTTACTGTACGTTTAAGTGACGCACAATTTTTTTTATTTCCTTCCAAAGTTGCACAACCAAAATCTTTTGCCGCACACAGCCTTCGTAAAATTAGAGGGAACATTGCACATGACCCAAATCCCGTAACTGGTGCACAGCTGTAGTCATTACTAACTGTCACATTACCCAAATCACCTAGCTGGTGCACAGCTGTAGTCATTCCTGTCACATGACCCAAATCACCTAGCTGGTGCACAGCTGTAGTCATTACTAACTGTCACATGACCCAAATCCCCTAACTAGTGCACAGCTGTAGTCATTACTAACTGTCACATGACCCAAATCACCTAGCTGGTGCACAGCTGTAGTCATTACTAACTGTCACATTTTCAAACCTGCTGCATTCATTCCTATTATAAATCCACAGATTGCCTGAAGGTGCGCATACACGGTGCGATGATCGCACCCGTTATGGGCTGGATCGCATTTTGCATGCAACGCGATCTGAGGGCACTACAAAAAGTATGTGCAGCACATACTTTTTGTACGGTGCGATGTATGGGCACCTTGAGATACATATACTGTTGCTAGATCTTGAGGACAGGTATGGCCATCCCTGGTCTAGAAGCAAACTGGCCATACACACACACACACACACACACACACACACACAGCACGGGGCTACACTGGCATTCCCACCAAGTGCACAGTGTGAGTATGGTTATTATGGATAAATATTTTTTTCCCAGAGACGGAGAACCTTGGCACTCCAGCTGTTGCTGAACTGCACATCCCAGCATACCCTGCAACAGTTTTTGCCTATCCATTTGGGGTACATAGGAACAGACTCTCCGGCAGCAATGAAATTCTTTTGAAGTGCCCATTATTTCTTTTAACTGCATGCATTATTCAGTTTTATCGTTGTATCATTTTTACATGCTATATTAAAATATTTGTAAAGATTATCCAATCTTTTATTCATTCTATTTACATTGGTTTTTCAAAATGTGTGCGCTGCTTCAGGTTTTTTCATTTATTGTCTTTTCACGGGACTTACTATTCCGTTCATTAGCAGCTGCAGGAAAACCCACTCGTGGTGAGCACCCCCCAGTTCCGCCCCGTGTGGGTCAGTCCTATTCCATACATGAAACAAGGCTACTTATATGTGCCCAACACACAACATTCACAGGTCGGTGAACATTTGCAATACACAATTAGCTTGCAAATGTGAATACGTGAGTGTACGTACCTACGGAGGCCTGGTGCGGGGTTGCCAAGTGGAGGATTCCCAGGAGGAAGTTTATCAGCTCAGGTATAAACCTCTGAGACAGAGACACGTACTCCAGGAACAAGCAGCAGATAAACAGTCCAGCAGCGACATCTTCTAGCGAGGACACAGGACACTGAAACAGCAAAGCCTCATTAATGCACAGAAATGCAGGGGCCAGGCATTAGAGTGTATGGACCTATAGAAATAAGGAGATTTTTGTTTTACCTGTAAAACTCTCTTTTCTGAGTCCATGGGGGACACTGGAGACCATGAGTTTAGTGGACATGCATGAGTCCTGGGTACAAAAGAACTAATCACTACAGACTATTCCTCTCTTAAGTCCATGTTGAGACACAGATGATTCCTGATAAAAGGTGCCCATCCACTACCCAGGCATATCTGAATCTACAAATCTCTTCAGATTTCCAGTAAACTCTCCAGTAAGTGTGCCAGCAGGAGGCCACCTAGGTATCACAAAATTCAAATCAAGCCATGACGAGTAGGCATCCTGGATGTCCAAAGAGGCCGTAAAATTGCATGGCTTCACAGTCTGAATGAGGAAGCAAGCGATTCCATACTAAACCAGGGAACTAGGGATGCCAATCCCAGGATCGGGATCCCGGGATTTAGGGCATTTTTTGACCGGGATTTGATCCCAATCCCGGGATTACGGGATCAAAATGCGCATGCGCATTTGATCCCTTTCTCCAGTGTAGCACTAAAGGGGCAGGGGAGGAGGCGGGTAACTGAGTACAGGCAGACGCAACAGCGTGGGAACACTATGTAGTCGCGCAGCGTGACCTCTAACATCACACTGCGCTGCCTGGCAACAAGATTGTGTGGCTGCGCAGCGTGATGTGAGTGATCACATCACGCTGCGCAACCACACACTGCCTCCCATGCCGCCGCGTCTTACCCGCCTCCTCCACCGCCACACAGCTCCTCCTCCTCCATTGTAGGTAATATATTCATCATTGGGCATATCAGGAGGCCAATCCCGGGATTGACAGATTTTCAATCCCGAATCCCGGGATTGAAAAAATGGCCCGGGATTGGCCTCCCTACTGGGAACCCTAAATTAAACCTGGGAACCCTAAGTTGATAGCTTTCAGGATGAGGATGGAAGGAATCATCCAGTTTTTCAACAAGAAACATGTTGAAATAAATCCCTGTTCCTCCTTATAGTAAAGGGAACCGAAACCATCACATTGGGAGGCCAGAAGTCTTGTCAAGAAAGCCATGGGAGCAGTTGTTTTACAGACATTGACTTGTAAGCTGGTTGAAACTAATTAAACTGGAGGGCATTCCAAGCCAGTTAAGGAACCCCAGGACACAATGCCCCCTAACCCAATTATCAGAAGTTGTCGGCACCAACCCTGGAAGGTCCCAGGTCATGCAGCAGGTTTGTTGCTGGTTTGGGAGCGGTCGGTGACCTGACGAAGCAGGTCATCCTCTTTACTTTTAGATGAAGAGCTCTGAGATCTGGAAGAAGGCTTACCTCTCACTTTACTCCGTGGTCGAAAGGAGCTAAAGCTTTGATATTGGGAGCTGCCAAAGGAAGGCAGCCAGTCTTAGAAGCACTGTGGTGGGAAATTTTTCCAGCTCGGTCTCAAGAACAACCTCCATGAAAAAAAGTACACGGAGGAAACCAACAACGTTTACTTTTGAAGGACGGTCATCTCAGAGGATGGCCAGACATCAGATTCATTGAGAAGTAATGCAGAGGACCACTTTTACTAATCCATCAACATCGACCTGGGCCAAGAATACTTCCTGAGCCAAGGAAGATCCGATGTTTTTGACAACTCATCGTCTACATCCGAGGGGTTATCGGACTGAAAATCGTGGCATAAATGGAGAGGTGTGGAACTCTCAACAGGAGGGAGTGCGCTTAGCTGAAGGCCCTAGAACAACGATGGCTAACCTTGGCACTCCAGCTGTTGTTGAACTACACATCCCAGCATGCCCTGCATCAGTTTTACTATTTGCCCATGCTAAAACTGATGCAGGGCATGCTGGGATGTGTAGTTGAACAACAGCTGGAGTGTCAAGGTTAGCCATCACTGCTCTAGAATGTGTTGTAGAGAGTCAGAAACCTGAAATAGACCCTGGATGCCTCATAACATGTGCTCATATGAAAAACTGTCCTTCCATGGGCTGGCTGCGAGGTGTATAGGGGAGGAGAAGCCTGCGCTGAACCTAAAAATAAGTTAACACTTTGGTGCCCAGTATTCCTGCAGCTCCACTTCTCATTTATTCACTTTTCCATGGTCTCTAGTATCCCCAATTGTCTAAAGAAAACATTTTCTATTTCTATGCAACAATACAACGAGGAGGACAGAACAGCAGCACACAACTGCAGATGTGGAAAAAAAAAGGGTCTCCTACCTTCGTCAGTAACTGGCTCATTACAGTCATGGCTGGGGTGACCACAGGGTGCCAGAAATCAGAAGTGGGGAATAAAATGGCTGTAATCTTTAGGTACAGGAGCTGAATCAAGACAAGACAACTAAGAATTACCATTATTGCCATTCAAACCGTGTAGGACAGTGATTTTCAACCTTTTCACCTTGCGGCACACTACATAAGATTTTAAACTTGCCAAGGCACACCATGAGATCCCCACAGGGCAAAACACATTGTCCCCCACAGGAAAAAACACAAACCTATTGGCCCCCATATAAAAAACAATCACATTGGTCCCCACAGGTAACACAAATAAAATACATTGGCCTTTTACATGAAAAGAAGAGACCAGTAAATAACAGTTGAACTGGTGGTGGCTGTAAACTGGTTTGGGCATCTCTAGATCTGGAGGCACACTTGAGAACAGCTCAAGGCACACTAGTGTTCCACGGCACAGTGGTTGAAAAACACTGGTGTAGGAGCACTAGTCTGGCTGTACAGATTCACAAGCTATATGTCAAACCTCAAAGGGGAACCAAGAGAAAGTACAGGCAGCATCTTGTCAGCCACTAGACTGCGTGACAATGGTCATGGATACTGTTCCACAAAAATGGCCTCCTCCATAGCAATACACTGGGGCACTTAACTAAAGTGTTCTCTAATCTGAGGTAAAACTACTGAAAACTATGACACCAAGAGTGTTTAAAATAAACACACCACATGTAATGCTGGATAGGAGGCTCGGCCTTTGGATTCAATCATCTCATCCAAGGTACGTGCAATATCCTGTAAAGCATCACGCACACATCCAGCCGCAGCTTCCGGAAACATCTGACATAAGTTGTACAGGGGGCTGATGTAAGAGACAAAGAAATAAAAATGAAGGTATAATAATAATAATAATATTAATAATAAAATGAAGAAAATTCAGTTTGTTTTCAGATTTCTCTGCCTGCCAGGGCATCGGGATGAAATCGCATCCATTCATGCATTATGGTCAACACCAAGAAGTTGACACGCACAAGGTTGACATGAGTATACCCTCGCACGGCACGCTCCACTATTACTGCGCTCGATACACTTCACTGTTCCCAAGCAGAGTCCACATAGATGTGAAAGCAAAAAAAAGTGAAAAGAAAAACAACGTGTCATCCTTTTGCTTGTGTCAAGCTTTTGTCAATGCTGACGTTGTATATGTGGACCCATACAGTGTCGTTCCAATATCCAAATCCTGAGACTGGGAATGCCCACACAGTAAAAGGAATGTGTAGTTAGTGTTCTTGCAACATGAACGACATTAAAAATGAATCAAAAACCAACCGCTTGGGCAGACACAACTGGGGAATGAATGCCTGGGTGGATCACAGCAGATCCTGGGAGAATAAACACTATAAAATTCCCCAGATCTCAGCGTACTGGCCCAGGGAGGCGGAAAAGATCCCTACTGCAGGATTTCCTGGCCTGGTAAATCAACCCACTAGTAAAAAAGCAATTACTAAAATGTAACTTTTATTAATTTATTGTTAAAAAGAGTGCTAAAGTACACTCATTTTTAGCACTCTTTTTAACAATAAATTAATAAAAGTTACATTTTAATAATTGCTTTTTCATTAGTGGGTTGATTTACAGAAGAAACACCTAAGGCCCCCATACACTATGCGATTTGGGCACGATTTCACCAGATTCGGATGAATCGGCCCAAATCGCACTTGTAGACATCCCGACCAACCCGATGCACGGTCCCATGCGCATCGGGTCGGAGTCGGGAGGTTGGACAGGCTGCACATAAAATTTGCTAAATCTTATGTGCAGCCCAGCCCCGGAGCCGTGCGGGGGACGGCAGCAGGCGGGGGATGCCGGATAATAGAGAGACAGGCAGAGGGAGGCTGGGTAGGGAGCTGGGCAGGCGTGGAAGCTGTTGCGCTCATAAGTGCCAGCAGGAGCAGGGCGCCGGGCAGTAGAAGACGCTGGCTGCCGGGGAGCAGAGAACTTGAAGAAAAAATAAATGCCCATACAGATGACTAGAAAGCCATTGATTGGCTGAGACCTCTCTCATCGAATCAGCCAACATTACTTACATGATCAACTTGTCAACGGTTTGCAGATCAGGGGTTTCGTGCCCAGCCAAGTCCATGATATAATCCAGAAGAAAACCAAACAGTTTCTGCAAAACGATCCAAATCATAAAAAGTTCTAGATTACAGCCGGATTACAGAGCGCCAATAAAACATAAATATCTGACAATATAAACGGTGTTTGCAAATGTTTTAAAGCTAGCCAGAGGAATGACCCTTGTATACTATATAATTCTCTGGACCACAACATTTCGCATAGATTAGTGAATTTCACCTGTAGTTTGGTCTTGTTCCCCTCAGCCAGACTTGGGTGGTTACACTTCTGAATCCGCTCCAGAACAACAAGCTGCTCCTCAGCCGCCTTCCCGCTCAGCAGACCCCGAAAACTCTCATACGACTCCGGGGCTGAGAGCAAAACATACAACGTACAGACTGAAGGATGGGACCAATAACTGCACACACAGAAATGGCGAGGACAACACAGGGAAACGGTCATTAGGTCTACAACAACTAGGTCGACAAGCATTGGGTCGACACCACTAGGTCAGCATGCAGCAAGGCCGACACGGGTCTAGGTCAACACAAGCATTGGGTCGACACAAACATTAGGTTGACATGGGTTTTTTCACTGTTTTTTGAGCCAACATGTGCCGACAGGCGGTATTTCATGCCCTACCATACACTAGGGCATGGTGGGAGAATAAAATAGTGTGCCGAGCGTAGTGTGGCACCGTGCCCGAAGTATCGCGAGCAACACGTGTACTTCAAACTGTGTCCATGTCGACATTCGGGTCAAAAAACAGTGAAAAACCCCATGTCGACCTTTTGACTGTCAACCTAGCTCATGTCGACCTAGACCCATGCTGACCTAGTTGTTGTAGACCAAACGATCCACACCCCTCAGATCGCTCCCTCTCTCCTTCGCTTCCCAGCTGCCTCTCCCCTTTGCTCCCTCCCTAGCTCCCTCTACCCTTCTCCGGATGAAGGGCGTCCTAAATGATTGTGCCCCTAGGGGCGGCTTGTCACATAAATCTGGTTTCATCATGTCAGTCAACATTTTACACAATTACTGCTGTGGTGCATGAGGCAATGTAACCAAATATATTAGGCTGCTGAGGCTTATTCGCCGTCATCTGGGTGGATGGACTCTATTATGCCAGGAAAAAATGCTGGAGCTCACCAACAATTGATTACAAAAATGGAACACAGGAGGGCTGTAGAATATCTGTTTCCCTACAGTAGAGCTGTAGACTGGCAAGCCAGTTCCTCTAATGCAGCTGTATATAATGTATTAGGAACTCACCATCAAACGTAAAAGGAAGCTGGGAACTAGCCGCCTTGGCTTCCTTCTGTCTGTCATGGTCTTTCTTCTTTTGGGATTTTACTTGAACCTCTTCATCCCCTTCCTCGCTACCTGCATTAGATTCCAGGTCAGAGTAATTATCGGATGCGTTACTTTCTTCTGAGCCTTCCTCGTCACTGCCGTCATCCTCTTCTCCGGCATCACTGTCATCATCCACGGCACCAGTGCCTTCATCGCCAGCTTCATCCTCCTCCTCTACATCCTCATCACCAACTTCCGCTTCCCCTTTGTCTTCTGACTCTGGAAGGTTCATCTTCCCGTCCTGTTGGTGTAAACAAGATTCACTGCAACATTGGTCCTTTTACAGGAGATATATATAAAAAGCAAAATACTCTTCACCTCTGAGGTGAAGTACCGTCAGTGACCACTAGAGGCCGCTCAACGGATCAAATTACTCCTTAACAGAAAGTGAAAGCAAAATGATCTGTTTCACACTTGCTGGATATGGAGAGAGGGAGCTGTTTGGTGAGTATCAATGTATCAAGCTTCAAAAGTGATACAACAGAGAATGAGAAACAACCAGCTCCAAACTGTCATGTTGCCAGCTGGGTTTGAAAAAATGACAGGTAGGTGCTGATTGGCTGGTTATTTAGCACTCTCCACTGTATCACTTTTTGAAGCTTGATACATCTGCCCCAGATATTGGAGGTAGGAGCAGATAGGAACGAAGCCATCAATTTGAAGGTAGTAAAAAAATCAAATATTTAAACTTTTTTTTATTTTTCACATGGACTGGTTAGAGGCCTCCCTCCAAAAGAACTCACGTACCAAAATGTTCTTTGCTACCTGGAACAGTTATATGGAAACCTTACCCATGTCGACCGAACAAACACTCCACCAATGTTTCCGTAGTACCCGCTGGTACGGAGAACAGATGTTACTTAATGACCCTCCGCTGGTCCTGGAATAACCTGTTTCCCCCTCTTGTTAAGTCCGCTATTTTGTACACTTGTTACAAATACAGAGAAACCTATTATCACTATGTCACCCCATTAAGTATATTTTGACTTTTGTTTTTTTTTTGCAGTTCAAACAGTCTGGTTTAAATTAAATGTAATTTTTTTACTATTCAAAAAATGGTCTACATTGAATGTTGAACGATGTTAATGTTCTTATTTTAAAGTGGCTCGCCACTGAAACTACTACTAGCGCAAGGACTGTTGAGCCTGACTAGACGTTGGGACCTGAAAGGGTTAATCAAGTCAACATTTCAGTAAGTATCTTTAGCACTATATACATATACTACCTTATAGGACAGCATCAGGCGATCGTCTTTGTCCAGTACGAATCCATCCATTAAATCATCCGCAGAGATGTGTTTGGGCTTCTTCTTAGTCTTGACCTCCCCTCGCATGCGCCGGAGCCGATCAGCCTGAAATAACATCACTGATATAAGGCAGCTGCCACGAAACACTCAGACTCTTTGCACAAACAGACTGGTCAATCTAACAGAACAACTCCTATACGGGCAAATATATGAAGGATGGGATAGTTCTTATGTTGGGAAACCCTTCTTTATACACACACACATTAAGTCGGTGGGTGCCCCCTGCCTCCATTACACTACAAACCGACCTGCCCTTACTAACATTACAGAAGTGGACAGGTCACTGCCCCAGGGCGAACTGGTCCTTGAGATCTACCAACAGTCCACGTTTTAAAAAATAACCTAGCTGTAATCATTACTAACTGTCACGTGACCCAAATCCCCGAGCTGGTCCACAGCTATAGTCATTACTAACTGTCACATTTCCCAGACTCCCTAGCTGGTCCACAGCTATAGTCATTACTAACTGTCACATTTCCCAGACTCCCTAGCTGGTGCACAGCTGTAGTCATTACTGTCACATTATCAAACCTGCTGCAGTCATTCCTACTATAGATCCACAGGTTGCCTGAGAAACCATGGACTGTTATAGTAGATTTTGAGGACAGGTTTGGCCACCCCTGTCATAAGTGATACTCCAAATGCCCTCACATGCATCCCTCACACCTGAGTTGTCTCATCGTAACAAGGATCCAACGCTTTTCGGGAGTGGTACCTCTTGTTTCTGTAGCCGCTCCTGTTCTTCCTTTGCAACCTCTTCTTCAGATTTCATACGGTCCGAGGGCTGAGCCTTCATCTCAAAACCAAGCTCACGGACTATCTTGTCGTAGTCATTGGGCTAGTAAGCAAGAACAAAAAAAAAAGCAATATATAAAACATACATAAGGCATAGAGCTATGAAGAGAGACTGCTTAATGATTTGCACATGGTAGAACTGGGCTCAGTATACTGCATTGCGATAATTTGGAGTTGATGTATTTAATAAGAGACATTTAAGAGAAGCAATATCAGCTTATGTTCCCATCAGGATCCATTTACTTGTCTGTGTATTTATAAAACTTTTTTATGAAGTTACACAATATAATGGAGACTTCTAGTTTGTTTACACTGGATGCTGTGCTGGCTAAGATTTCTGAATTCTTAGTAGTACACATAATGCACCACTAGAGGGAGCTGTGCACTTCCCCAATCACTGTTCTGGAGACTAAAGGTCCATACACACTGAGCGATTTCACCCCTGGCCAGCGATTTTCACAGGGGGAGAACGGCTTTCAATAAGCAGGACGCTATAGAAAGCTGTCCACCCCGATCAGCGGCCACCGGTGATGATGTGGGAGTGAGTACCTGAAGTGGGCTCAGGTATTCCGGTCCATGTAACAGACACAAGAGCTTAGACTGAATACTCAAAAAAAATGTGTATTTGTGGGGGAGATGCATCAATGCTTGGAGAGAGATAAAGTGGAGAAAGATACAATACCAACCAATTAACTCCAGTCACAGACAACCTGTAAAGCAGGGAACCTTTAGCCCTCCAGCTGTTGTTGAACTGCACGTCCCAGCATGCACTGCTACAGTTTTGCTATTTGGCCATACTAAAACTGTTGCAGGGCATGCTGGGATGTGTAGTTCAACAACCGCTTGAGGGCTGAAGGTTCCCTAACCCTGCTGTAAAGTGAAAAGGCGCTCTTTAGCTGGAGCTTTATTGCTCCCTACTTTGATACATCTCCCAACAGCATATACGCAGCGTATCGGCCACCGCAGAACGGTACACTCTAATTGTACTCTCCTGCTCCCAGAGGAAGGGCCGTAACACAGAATTCACAGGTTATAGGAGGGATCAAATCCAGCAGCTCCAAAATAAGAAACCTATGTGTAACATTAAGAAATAAGTGATGCCAGCAGGTCATAGAATGACTATCAAGTAGGTGTATTCTATTTATATTCTGTCAAAGAACAATGGAAAAAAAAATCATAACAGGTTGCGAAGCGCTAAAACAGCAGAATAAGCTCCATGCAGACAGGACCCCTCTTACCTTGGGCGGCTCTGTCTCCACCTTCCTCTCGGCTTTAGGCCTCTTGTGAGACAGTAACTCCTGTATTGCCTTCCAGTCGCTGTCCAGCTTTTCTGTTAACTCCAGCGTCTTTTCTCTCTGACTCTGCCGTTCCCTCTAATTAGAACGAAAGATTAAAATACATAATAAGATGACGAGGAAAGTGTGTCCTCTACTCATACAGCCGCACCGGTAATGACTAGGTGGCACCAGCAGGTGCTATCCCAGAAATAGGAAACCCTAGACAGTAACCAATCTTGCACGGTGTTCATGGGTTGACTTCTCTGAAGCCGCCCCCATAACATCTATAGCCATTCCCCAACCAAGTGCATATATTTACCATTCACTAGACCAGAAGAGACATGCCCCAAAATCTCCCCAACAACACTACAAACCTTCTCCAGCTTGGATTTTGCAATCAGCTCCTCTATCAGCTCTTTACGTGTTTTCGGCTTCTCGAGGTCCTCGTCTGGCAGCTCCGATGGAGCCTTCTTCCTGAGCAGCCCACCGCCCCCGAAATGTGCAGATGTTAATTCGGCTGCAAGAAAAGCAAATCTTAACAACCATGCAATATGCTAATCGCAAAAGGTTTAAGGATTTGTTTGCTATTTTTGGCAGAGATTAATACAAAAATTCCCCCAAAAAACTAAATAATCAGAAGAGATGTGTGTATCGGCAGAAAATCAAGATTAATATTTGCTACTTTTTACTACGTGTTTATTTTCCGGTCAGTAGAAAAGTCGACGCATGAGAGGTCGGTGCTATTTATATATGCACAGTTTCTTATATAGCGCAGCAGATTCCATTGCACTTTACAATTGTAGACAGTGATAGAACAAACTGGGTGATAGACAGGCATGGAGGCAGGAAGGCCCTGCTGCAGGCTTACAGCTTGGCGTTATGCAATTACACAATCATAACTTTAAAACATGTACAGGATGAGGTGTGAGCAAAAACCAACAGCAGCCAACTAACTGTAATCAGCCTGTCCCTGCATCGCATCAATAAAAAGCTGGTGAATTTGCATTCCGTGTACAATAATCACCACGAACATCTAATGCGATGTTAAAAAAACTTTACGGAAAAGCCAGAACCGCATACTGTTCATTCTGGCACCTATGCAGTTCTGCTTTCCTGCCTGGGCTTTTGCCATCTGCTTTGGTGCTTCTAGCATAGTCTGGTCTTTATTTCAGCACCGAAATACACACCAGACTGTACTAGAAGCACCACAGCAGACAGCGACACTCCAGGCAGTATAGAGAAACTGCATTGGGTTTTGAAAGATGCAGGGTGCTAGAATGAGCACTAACCGCCCTATATGTCAAAACATCCTTCTGTAAATGAGCACACCAGAGACTATTTAATAAGCCATGGGGGGTTTTAGCTACAGTGCCAAGTACCAGGAGCTGTTCACTTACTGCCGGCGGTAAGTCCGGAACACTTATCATGGATTTCCACTCACACCCTCATGAAATCCACTTTAAGTATTGCTTCCAGGGTTAATCAAGAGGTTACTGAGGGGGTAAATGTAAGAAGCTTGGAGAAGTGGTATCTATTCACATAAAGAACAGTGGTGCAAGTGGTGCAGATGTATTAAGCCTTAACAAGAGATAAATGCAAGGGTGATAAACATCCAGCCAATCAGCTCCTTACTGACTTTTTTTCAAACACAGCCTGTAACATGGCAGTTAGCAGGTGATTGGCTGGACGTTCATCTCTCTATCACCCTTGAATTTATCTCTTGTTAAGGCTTAATACATCTGCCCCAATATGTGCAAGGTGATAATGCTCCAGCCAATCAGCTACAATATGTAAATCAACAGTTAAGAGCCGATTGGCTGGAGCATTATCACCTAACTTTTTTTACGGGGATAAATACCACTTCTCTAAGCTTCATTCATTTACTCCTGAGTATAGTAATTGCACAGATCCGGGTACTTCACCTTGGAGCTATGGCTTACCATGCCAAAGAACAAGGTAGCTACAGGCACTTAATCCAGCAGCTAAATCCCTACATTTTGTAGTGCTGCTAATTGGATCGCCTCCACAAAATGAATATTTTTTGGAGATAAAATCTTGTATATTTTCCTTCCTTTTTAAAACGGAGCATTTCTACCACTCTCAAAAGGTTCCCCAAAATATACATAAATCGAATCTCACAAAAAGTAACCCAATAACGATTTCCTAACTTTAAATGTGCCCTAAAGCTAATGCCCAACACACAGCTTCTTGCATAATTGCTAATATCACCTACTCACCAGACAAAGCCCCACGTTCCTCCGTATCACTGTCACTGTCCACAGCGTCATTCAGCTTCTCCAGTGCTGCCAGGGACTGTCCGTAGTGAGTTAATTCCTCCTCTTCATTCAGGTTATATACAGTTTTCTTATCCACATTTCTCTAGAAAAACAAATGATTGAAGTGGAACAAAGGGCTTTGATTACCATTAGAGCAGAGAAGAACCACTTGGCCCATCTAGTCTGCCCTATTATGGTCCATCATACTCTGCACCAGGCCGTACCTGACGCTCTAGAGCAAATCTCTTCATCATCTTCTCCTCTGGAGTTAATTTGGTGTCATATTCTCCAAATCTCTTATCGTGGAACACGCTGGTCCTTCCCCTTTGCTGGTACTCTTTAAGAAGAGTATCCTTGCGCTGATAAACACAGGAAAACAAAGGCAACATTAAGTCCATGTACAACATAGCATTGGATGGGGAATAAGAGACTAGCCGGCCGTTTGCAATCACACCGCACAACTCAATGCGCCATTGTTTACAAGAACGTCAGTATGAAGAGTTATTTATCTATTACACATATTGGGTCAACTATCAAAGTTAGATGCATGATTTCTTTCACTGTACTGCATGCTGGTTATTGGGCTAGTTTTATACAGAACATACCATATATATTGTAATACAAGCACTGCTAAAGCAATAAACGGGAGATATGTTTGTACCAGATTTCAGGCCTATGTGTTTTACATTCCCATGGAAATGTCGGTTTTGCTGAACAGACGTAATTAGCGTTTGGGGTTTTAGAAAAAGCCGGGTAATGGGTTCCTGGGGGTCTGGATGTGAGTGAGAAAGGAAGGCTCCATGCACAAGGCCTATTTTGGGTCTTTAGGCCTTCAGACTGAGAGCAAGCTTATCCGCACCTGTAAGAGGCTGATAGAGAGGGCACCCCTACTCTGATCTCCTCATAATATTTTTAGCACTTGGGAGCATTGGGGAAGATATAGCAAACCTGGTTAAGTAATACATTGGAAGATGATAACGCACCAGCCAATCAGTTCCTAACTGTCATTTTTCAAACACAGCTGACACACAACTAAGCCCTTAACAACGTCATTTAATACTATTTCCAATAGTAAGCAAGCAGACATGCATCAGAGAATGGTAGCACCGAAGACATCCATTCCTCCATCCACATAATCAGGGGGAGGGGGAAATGGGGTGCCTTACACAACTTCATATAGTTTCCATAAATGGTAGTAAAAGCTTCCCAAGAAGACTGACAATACCAAGGTACAAGTGCAAATTCAGTGTGTGTGTGTGTGTATCGGCCCTAGCTTGTGTATTGTATATTCCTGGGACTAGGTTTTCACTAAGGCTGCATCAGTTACCTTGGAATAAATTCCTATTCCCTGTAGAGTGTGAGCTTATAGACAAGGCCCTCTTATTTTGCTGTGTGACTGTGAAAACACCCAGGATGAAATATAATAGGAAGAGAGATTCAGAAAGGGAGAGATTTGGTAAGAAATCTCCAGATTTTTTTTTTTTTTTTTAAAGCGGCAATTATTTACACTGCAAAATCAGACTGGTTTTGCAGTGTAAATGATTCTCTCATCCTATTGAATGGTTGGCGTTACAATAAATAAATGTAATACACAGTAGCTTCCAATTTGCACTCCTCTTATGCTGAAGTCACCTATTCCTTTATACTATTACTGAGGTATGGACACTGGGCTGTAGTAAAGAATTCTGTTGAAAATAGAAGTAACACTTAACCCAGAACCAGTCACAGAACCTTGCATTCTGGTGGAATCGATGCAATAAAGAATACAGTATCAATGCCTATTTCCCTATAGATTGTAAGCAGGGCCCTCCTACCTTTTGACGGTCTGTAAATACCCTGTTTGTTGTATCACTGTCTCCTTTGTAAAGTGCAACGGAATATGCTGCGCTATATAAGAAACTGTTAATAAATAAATAAATATAGAAATGCTGCAGCTGACACCAGGATGTACAGATTATTATGCTAAGAAATTTGTATTATCTGCAGCCCATCTCACGGGCAGAGTTGGATCTGTCCAGCCTAGAACTCGCTCCTGCGCTGCCTGCAATCTGAGCAGCAATGACCCATCTCCTGCGCTGCCTGCAATCTGAACAGCTATGACCCATCTCCTGCGCTGCCTGCAATCTGAGCAGCTATGACCCATCTCCTGCGCTGCCTGCAATCTGAGCAGCTATGACCCATCTCCTGCGCTGCCTGCAATCTGAGCAGCTATGACCCATCTCCTGCGGTGCCTGCAATCTGAGCAGCTATGACCCATCTCCTGCGCTGCCTGCAATCTGAGCAGGTATGACCCATCTCCTGCGCTGCCCAGTATCATACCACCGATTTTGATATAGCGGATCAATGCTGTCTAGATCAACAATATTATGGTCAGCCACCCTTAGTCGAGCCTGTCTAGTTAGACGCCCAAACATAGTTGACCATGTCTAGAACGACAGTAACAGAAGTTAGACGCCAGCGTTCAATCGACGGTCACATAGTCGACATGATTTTTCACATTTTTTTTGGTGCCAAATGTCAGAGGGGTCCCTGTGTACACTGTATATGTGCACAGTGTCCCATCGCATGGGTCGCTACGCTCGGCACTCTATTATAGTCTCACTCTATGGCCACTTGGATAGTAAAGTATGAACCAAGTCGACCTGTGACATTCACCACCAAATTTTTTTTTAAATTCATGTCGACCATGCTCCTGTCGCTTTAACGCTGACATCTAACTTCTGTAACTGTCTATCTAGATGCGGTGGACTATGTTTAGGCATCTAACTAGACGGGTTCAACTAAGCGTGGTCAATCTAGGCATCATATGTCCGTCGATCGGATACCATCTCACCAGCTTAGCTAGGACCATCTTGCGCACTGCCCCGTATCTCAGCAGCTGGGACCCATCTCGTGCGCTGCCCCGTATCTCAGCAGCTGGGACCCATCTCGTGCGCTGCCCCGTATCTCACCAGCTGGGACCCATCTCGTGCGCTGCCGCGTATCTCACCAGCTGGGACCCATCTCGTGCGCTGCCCCGTATCTCACCAGCTGGGACCCATCTCGTGCGCTGCCCCGTATCTCACCAGCTGGGACCCATCTCGTGCGCTGCCCCGTATCTCACCAGCTGGGACCCATCTCGTGCGCTGCCCCGCATCTCACCAGCTGGGACCCATCTCGTGTGCTGCCCCGTATCTCATCAGCTTAGCTAGGACCACCTTATGCACTGCCCCTGGTGTCTGACAGCTAGTACCCAACTAATGTTCTGTCTGGGATATCACCTAAATAACTAGAATCTACCCAGCAAGGACCCATCTTATAGGCTGTCAGATCTTCCGATGACCCCAGGGGGTCCAACCAGTTACTACGAGATGAGATCACAAGGTCTACAAGCATTAGGTCAACAGTCACTTGGTCGACATGGTCATTAGGTCGACATTAGTTTTTCATGTTTTCTTTTTCAAAAAATGTTGTTGTTTTTTATACTTCACAATCTGGAGAGAACACATGTAGATATAAAACCTATTTACCTTCTTCATCGACTTGGAGCGGGACACTCCCGGCAGCCCCACGTTATGCTTCACCTTCCTGCCCAGCACATCGAACTTCTGCTTGTTCACCTTCACTTCGAACGGGTTATCGCGCACCTCGCTGCGGGCTTTGCTGAGCCGCCCGGCGGCGGCTGCCGGAGGCTTCTTCTTCCCCATGTTACCGAGTTACTGGCAGAGACAGAGGTGCAGGCTGCAGCTACCCACGTGCGTCCTCCAGTACCCCGGAACTTCAACAGCTCATGCCGCTCTAGCCGCCGAGCTCTCCGCTTCCGGACTTGATGGTTGAGCGGCTAGCCAGCTGTTTTGTCACCAAGGCAACACAGTAAACCATAGACTTCCATCCAGATAGTATGCTAGGCACAGCCTGTGATGTAGCTGTCAGAGCCGGCTAAGAATTGTTTCAACAGAAGCTGGAGGGACACAGGCACTACAAGCCCCAGCAGGCCCTGATTAGTGCTCTGGTTCTTTTAGAACAGAGATGGGGGACCTTTTTTCTACCAGGGGCCATTTGGATATTAATAAAATCCTTCGGGGCCATACAAAAATTATCAATTTAAAAATTACCCGGGTATAGCGGTACAATTTACAAAATTGCAGCAGTGTATACATGTGGGCATTACATACCTCCCAACTTTTGACCTGAAGAAATAGGGACCCGCGCGAGCGTCCGAAAAGGGGGCTGGGCGTATGCAAACGAGGGCGCGACTTATGCTAATTAGCCGCGACCTCATTTTCATACGAGAATAGACGCTGTGCGCATGCGCACAGCGTCTATTCTACTAGATTGGGGGGTCTCCCAACTGCCACCCCCCGCAGCGGAACAATGCCTGCCGCGGGTGGGACAGCGGGACAGGACCCGAAAATCGGGACTGTCCCTCTAAAATCGTGACAGTTGGGAGGTATGGCATTATACACAAGTGCAGTGGTATATGCATGTGGGCATTATACACAGGTGCAGCAGTATATACATGTAGGCATTATACACAGGTGCAGCGGTAGATACATGTGGGCATTATACACAGGTGCAGCAGTATATACATGTGGGCATTATACACAGGTGCAGCTGTGTATATACAGGTATATTCAAAATGGTAGGAGGGCCCTGCTTGCAAAGCTTACAATATGTAAGGAAATCGGCGTGGATACACAAGGATAGGTGTTAGCTATGCAATAGTGGTCCACCACATTGCAAAGGTTTTTGGTGGGCTGAATGATATGGTCACCCAGCAATGTTGGCCTGGGGTCAGGAGGATGGAAAGGTGAGAGAGAAAATAAGTGAGCATGTCCTGTGTACTGTACAGTATGGATGTGATTGGATAGGAAAGGTTTACAAAAGTTATGTGGGTGGTTCTGGAGTCTGACATGCTTGCCTGTAGAGGTGAGTTTTCAAGGAACACTTGAAGGTTTGGAGACTAGAGAAGAATCTTATTGTTTGCGGGAGGAAGGTGCAGCTCATAGAGAGCTGCAATCATGAATGGAAGCACGTAATGCGTGTGGATGAGAGACATAGATCTTGTGAAGAGCGAAGAGGGCAAGTTGGGAGATTCTTTGAGATAAGAGCAGTGGTGTAGCTAGGTGCAACGGTGCCCGGAGCAAGGGCATGTTTCGCGCCCCCCCCCCCCCCCCCCCCAATTTGTAGTAGGTGAGGCTCCTGCGCAGTGAAAAGTGGGCACGGACCAACATTATACCACACACCGTAATGCCCATTGCACATTAGTGAACTTTGTAATTCCAATTACACATAAGCCCACACATGATGCCCACGACATACTATATAACACTCCGCAATGCCCAAGACATACTATATAACACTCCGCAATGCCCACGACATACTATATATCACTCCGCAATGCCCACGACATACTATATAACACTCCGCAATGCCCATGACATACTATATATCACTCCGCAATGCCCATGACATACTATATAACACTCCGTAATGCCCACGACATACTATATAACACTCCGCAATGCCCACGACATACTATATAACACTCCGTAATGCCCATTACATACTATATATCACTCCGCAATGCCCATGACATACCATATAACACTCCGCAATGCCCACGACATACTATATAACACACTGTAATGCCCATGACATACTATATTACACTCTGCAATGCCCATGACATACTATATAACACTCCGCAATGCCCATTACATACTATATAACACTCCGTAATGCCCATTACATACTATATAACACTCCGCAATGCCCATGACATACTATATAACACTCCGCAATGCCCATTACATACTATATAACACTCCGTAATGCCCATTACATACTATATAACACACCGTAATGCCCATTACATACTATATAACACTCCGTAATGCCCATTACATACTATATAACACTCCGTAATGCCCATTACATACTATATAACACACCATAATGCCCATTACATACTATATAACACTCCGTAATGCCCATTACATACTATATAACACACCGTAATGCCCATTACATACTATATAACACACCGTAATGCCCATTACATACTATATAACACACCGTAATGCCCATTACATACTATATAACACACCGTAATGCCCATTACATACTATATAACACTCCGTAATGCCCATTACATACTATATAACACACCGTAATGCCCATTACATACTATATAACACTCCGCAATGCCCATTACATACTATATAACACACCATAATGCCCATTACATACTATATAACACTCCGTAATGCCCATTACATACTATATAACACACCGTAATGCCCATTACATACTATATAACACACCGTAATGCCCATTACATACTATATAACACACCGTAATGCCCATTACATACTATATAACACACCGTAATGCCCATTACATACTATATAACACTCCGTAATGCCCATTACATACTATATAACACACCGTAATGCCCATTACATACTATATAACACTCCGCAATGCCCATTACATACTATATAACACTCCACAATGCCCATGACATACTATATAACACTCCGCAATGCCCATTACATACTATATAACACTCCGTAATGCCCATTACATACTATATAACACACCGTAATGCCCATTACATACTATATAACACACCGTAATGCCCATTACATACTATATAACACACCGTAATGCCCATTACATACTATATAACACTCCGCAATGCCCATTACATACTATATAACACTCCGCAATGCCCATGACATACTATATAACACTCCGCAATGCCCATGACATACTATATATAACACTCCGCAATGCCCATGACATACTATATAACACTCCGCAATGCCCATGACATACTATATAACACACCATAATGCCCATGACATACTATATAACACTCCGCAATGCCCATGACATACTATATAACACTCCGCAATGCCCATGACATACTATATAACACACCATAATGCCCATGACATACTATATAACACTCCGCAATGCCCATGACATACTATATATAACACTCCGCAATGCCCATGACATACTATATAACACTCCGCAATGCCCATGACATACTATATAACACACCATAATGCCCATGACATACTATATAACACTCCGCAATGCCCATGACATACTATATAACACTCCGCAATGCCCATGACATACTATATAACACTCCGCAATGCCCATGACATACTATATATAACACTCCGCAATGCCCATGACATACTATATAACACTCCGCAATGCCCATGACATACTATATATCACTCCGCAATGCCCACGACATACTATATAACACACCGCAATGTCCACGACATACTATATAACACTCCGCAATGCCCATTACATACTATATAACACACCGCAATGCCCATGACATACTATATAACACTCCGCAATGCCCACGACATACTATATAACACACCGCAATGCCCATGACATACTATATAACACTCCGCAATGCCCATGACATACTATATAACACTCCACACTGCCCATGACATACTATATATCACTCCGCAATGCCCATGACATACTATATAACACACCGCAATGCCCACGACATACTATATAACACTCCGCAATGCCCATGACATACTATATATATCACTCCGCAATGCCCATTACATACTATATAACACTCCGCACTGCCCATGACATACCATATAACACTCCGCAATGCCCATTGCATACTATATAGCACACCATAATGCCCATTACACATTTGTCACATAAGTGCCACTTACCTACATGCTCAATGCCAAAGGGCTTCATGCTCGTTGCCAAGGGGCTTCATGCTCGATGCCAAGGGGGACTGAATTTGCTCGTTGCCAAGGGGGACAGAACTGTGCAGCGGCCTGTTCCCGGCTGCTATTTTCAATTCAATGCACCACCGGTGGTGTGCAGCAGGGAGGGAGGGAGGGTGGGAGCGGTGGTGTGTAGCAGGGAGGGAGGGTGGGAGCGGTAGTATGCAGCAGGGTTGGTGGGTGCAGTAGTGTGCAGCAGGGTGGGTGGGTGCAGTAGGGTGCAGCAGGGTGGGTGTGGGAGGGTAAGTGCAGTAGTGTGCAGCAGGGTGGGTGCAGTAGTGTGCAGCAGGGTGGGTGTAGCAGGGTGGGATGCAGTAATGTGCAGCAGGGTGGTTTTGCACTAGTGTGCAGCAGGGTGGGTGCGAGGGTGGGGTGCAGCAGGGTGGGAGTACACCTGAACTTACTCTCCCCCCACCTGTGCTGCGTGCATCCTAAGACCCCCCCCCCTGCCTGTGCTGCTGTGCTACTGTGCTGTTGTAATGCGTCCTGTGGCTGTGCCCCCGCTCCCCCTCGGGAGAGAGACTGCTGCTGCTATGTAAAATTCATTCATATCTCCCGCTGGACCGCTAGCCAACGGGCGCTTGCGGTCCAGCAGCCAATCAACTGGTGGCTGCTGGACCGCAAGCGCCTATTGGCTAGCGGTCCAGCGGGAGCTATGAATGAATTTTACATAGCAGCATGGACGTCTCTCCAGCACACAGCGGGCAGGGGAGCGGGCGAGCCAGCGAGCTGGCGGTGACGGCATAGCTCCGGCAGCATGCTATGTTCCTGCTCCCGGAGCGTGTGCTCCGCCGGCTCTGGGCTCGCTACGCCTCTGGATAAGAGATGGACCTTGGTGTAGTTTGGTTTCTGGTCTTATGTGTATTTAAATGTATTTTATATTGAATACGGTAAAATACAGGTAGCCAATAAAGGGATTGACAGAGTAGTTTTGCAGACAATGAACGTCTAGCACAGAGTATCAGCTTTGCAGCTGCATTCATGATAGATTGTAATGGTGAGAGTCTGTATTGGGCAAGACCAGTGAGGAGACTATTGCAATAATCAATGTGAAAGGAGCATGGATTACAGTTTAAGCAGTGTCTAGTGTAAGGTATGGGTGTATTTAGGATATGTTTTTTTAGATGTACATAACATGATTTTGAGACAGATTGAATGTGGGTAACAAAGGACAGTTCAGAGAAAAGGATGTCACCTAGGCAGTGAGCTTGTAGGATTGATTGTCATGTTCTCAACAGCAATAGAGCTACTGTATCTGGTTGGTAACTAATATTGATTTGTGGAAATAGAATTAATTCTGTTTTCTAAATATTGAAATGTGTGAGGTGGCGGGATGACATCCATAGTGAAATGGTAGAAAAGGCATTCAGTAACACTGCCCAATACAGATAGTGATATGTCTGTGAGGATAGGCAGATTTGAATACTGAAATCCAATAGAGCTGATTAGTTTGCAAGAGATGTGATATAGATGTGGTATAGATTGAGGTATAGATGTGGTATAGAATGAGAAAAGCAGAGGCCCCAAGAATGAGCCCTCAGGTTCTCCAACTTATAGAGATAGAGAAGAGAATGTGGAATCAGAGAAACAAACACCGAAAGAACAGTTAGATAGGTAGGATGAGAAGAAAGGGCTGTGTCCTGAAGACCTAGGGATTGCTGTGTTTGTATGAGAATGGTTAACCGTCTCAAAAGCAGCAGAGAGATTTAGAAGAGTTAGAAGTGAGTACTTTGTGGAGTGTTGGGAACGAAAGCCTGACTGAAGTGGGACCAATAAATAATGTGAGTTAAGAAAGTGTGTGAGGCGAGTGTAGGCAAGTCTCTCAAGTAGCTTGGATGGGCATGGGAGCTGAGAGATGGGACAGTAATTAGAGAAACAGTTTGGGTCAGAATTGTGTTTTTTCAGAATTGGAGTAATTACTGAACAGTTAAGGAAAGGTACCAGTAGAGAGAGCGAGACAGATTATAGATTTTAGTTAAGGTTGGGATGAGTACAGGAGATAGAGATTTACGTATTTGTAAGGATATAGGAAGAGTTTGGATACTTCATCCTCATTTGTGGGATCAAAAGAAGAGAATGTTCCAGTTGGTTCAATTAGGGAATTGAGCTCCTGAGGAGGAGCATAGCATTTCATCTTGTATCTTATCAATCTTGTCCTTGAAGTACTGTAGGAAGCAAGATCTTGTGCACTAATTGTGGCTGGTGGCTTGGGTAAGGGAGGGTTGAGAAGTGATTTAAATATATTAAAGAGTTGTTTTGCACGGTTGGGTGGAGGAGGTAGTGATGGAGGAGCTTGGTTCTTCTGGTGAGGAGACTACTGGCGAGATGCCAGTGACCAGAAGCAAGAAGTGCCACAATGTTAAATTTAATCATATCAAAAATATGGCCCTGGTCACTGACCTTCTTAGTTACTGCCAGCAGCTCTTTGGCCGTGAGGCAGAGAAGGTCTCCTCCGCTTGCAAGGCTGTCTTTTGACATTAAAATGTTGTTTTGGGTTAGAAGCTTGAACAGAGATGAGAATTTGGAAATATGTTTGTTTGGCAGTGTCCAGGGCATTATGAGGAAGTCCACTGGACTACGAGATTTGCACCATTTCCGTTCAACTTTTCGTGAAACTTTTGTCTTGTTAATTTACAGTGCCATGGTTGGCATCTAGGCCTACTGTACGTGGGGTGTGATGGGTAGCTGGAGCCACTTCATCAAGGGCTTTATTTAAGAGTCTGGTTCAGGTGGGATACCGCCATCTCAGGAGAAGTGAAAGCAGAAATTGGTGAGAGCAGTTGTTGAAGAGAGAAGGAAAGGTCTTGAAAATTAATAGCTGTCACGGTCCGCCATCTGAGGGCGCTTACATCCATTCCCGGTCCCGACTCACGCTATCCTGGGGTCCGGGCAGTGTGCTGTGGTTCTCTGTCGGCATCCTTCATGGCGGCATCCCGTCTCCTCTCTGGGCATGCGCGGAGAGTACAGGGCCTGACGCCATCATCCAGACTCTCTCCCTGTGTCTGTGGCAATTGTGTCTCCTGTATGGGAGCAGCCATATTGTTGGATTCCATTCAGCCTGCCCAATTATGATGTAATTGCAGGGCTTCCAATCACTGCTCAGCTCAGCGCATATATCCCTGCAGGCTGGATCCACAAATCAGTCAGTACAATGTTGTCCATTAGATAGCAGCTCACATCTCTTCTTAGGCAATTGCTGCAGTAGCTCATCCTGCTGCAGCCTGACTTCCCAGGTGTCTCGCTATAGGCACCATCCTTATTGACTTTGCTGGTCGTCCACTGTCCAGGAATATTATTGCTCACAGACTCACTAATACCGTCACGGAAACCGAGGCATTTACCCCAAAGGTGGGTGTCTAGTGTTGCCGTACATACGGTGGTCCTCACCTGTGACAACCTCAAGTGATCCCGGCATTTATACCTGCAGCGACCTTACTCAGCAATCATCCAATCAACAATCCTCCAATCTTCAATCATCCAATCACCCAATCTTCAATCATCCAGTCATCCAATTAACAATCATCCAATCTTCAATCATCCAATCTTCATCTTCTTCAGGTCACGTCTTTCTACTGAATACTGTGCCGTCTAACCCTGAGACCCTCGCTCCCCACGCGACCTACTAATCAATGTGGCACAGCTACATCAAAGAACCCAGCTTACGCTTCTCTTCAGCGACTTCCACACAAGATCCACACAAAATGTGACAATAGCATTAATATCTATGTGGATTTTAGGTAGATTGGGGGACTTTAGTGACATTGAGGTAGAAGATATGGAGACGAGCATTCAGGTGATAAGGTTGTGATATGAGAGGGGTAAAGAAGTGTTAATAAATTCAGAGACTGAGCAAAGTATTATGAATACAACAAGATCAAACCAGTGGCCCTCCCAATAACTAGTACATTCAGTCCATTGGGAGAGGCCAAGAGAGGAGGTTAGAGAGAGCAGTTTGGCAGCATGAGCAGCAGATTGTGGGCTATCAGTAGATGTTGAAATCACCCATGGTGATTGTTAAGATGTCACAGGATAGGAAGTGAAGGAGCCAGGCAGAAAAGTCTTCCAGAAATTGTTTGGTTTGGCCAAGAGGGTGATCGATAGCTGCAACACTCAGCGAGAAAGGTGTGTAAGTCCTGATAGAATGTACTTCAAATTATGTGAATGGGATTGATGGAACCTATGAAAAAAACTGTGTACAGTATGTGAAGGATTGGGATAGTAGTATTCCAACCTCACCTCCTTTACTGTTACCAGGCCTGGAGGTTTGTGTGAAGTTGAGACCACCATGTGACAGTGCTGCTGGGGAGTCCGTGTCTGATTGTGTGAGCCATGTTTTTGTTATAGCCAGCAGGTTGATGTTGTTGGATATGAAGAGGTCATGAATGGATGTTCATTTGTGATCTTCGGCATTAAAGAATAATATTTAACAGGAGGGAATTTGCATGATTTGTGTGATTTGCTGTGGCTGCCGGTTCCTCTAGTGTTCATCAGGAGCCAGCTAAGGAAAATGGTGACTGGCGGAGAGCATAGGGCATACCGTATTCTTGATTGAAGTACACCCTGGTCAGGATTTTCAACACCAGAATATGAACGTCGGTATTCTGTCCACTGGTCATTCGTTTGTATCCTCTTACCGCTTTATAAAAAATGAGTAAAAAAAATTATTGAAAACAGGAAAATTGTTTTGACTTACTGGGCACAGAAGCACCCATGACACCAATGTTACAGTAAAAGTCTCTAGTACAGTTAATTGCTAAACTCCTTCGATTGTCCGTAGTTGAAGTCGACAAAGACGCATGTTGAATCCAACATAAATGAAATGAATAACATTCTAGCAAGGAAAAGGGAGACTCTCTTCCGGTGTTTTTCATTAGGCATTTAAGAGTGTGATAATCACCCACCACCTCTAACTGAAACCTGAAAAAGTCTCAGGAACACCATCAGAGCTGGTAGAACCACACATTATTATTATTACATCAGTTTGTTTCTCTAAACCGTGGAAAAAAAATGGCTTAAAATAAGATTACAAATAGACAAGAAAATGCTTATGTATATACTTGGGTTGAGGGATAATGTATTAAACAGCTGACACTGGAGGAATATTAATATTCAATCACATACTAAAAATGGCATGAAGGAAAGTAATTACAGACGCGTTTTTTTGGCCAAAAGTTTATAAAAAAAAAAGTTTCAGAAAACATTTCGCTTCCAACAAACACGGATGATTCAGTTGAGCAGTTTTGAGAAGCGCTGATGCCAGTGGCTAGTAAACTGACAAGGACATTGTTCCAAGTCCAGCAAATGAGCTGCGTCCGACGCCAGTATGTAGCGGCAGAAATCCAAGAACCGCCACTGAGACTGTTTTCCCTGTCGCAGGTCTGTTTGTTTGTTCCCAGCACCTAGCCATTCAACAAATGGCAGCAGTGATTAGCTTTATATAAAGTTCCAGAATTATTTGGAATTTGCTGCTGGGATTCCAAAAAGAGATTAGTAGATTTGTTGTTGTTATGGGTGTGCTACTTGGAAATTATTTTTATGTTGGGATTAGAACATGTGCTCCTAACAGCTTCTGCATAATGTTACTGATGAGTCTGACATTGCTGGGTGGAACCTCTAGTGCAGAAACCAAGGTCTGCTGGTTGGGACCTGCTATGGCGCTAATCCATTTTTTTAGTTGCATAAAGTAAGATAATACCAGGCATTGCTGTGGTAGGCAAACCAATGTATCATCTGTAACAAAGAAAAAGCATAAATGAAGGTATTTATATCTGGATGGTTATGGTGCCCATACACTAGGGCGATCAGATGCGAAGCGATATATCGCTACGATTTCCCTTGAAGCTTTCTGTGCAATAAATCGCATCTGAAATGCTTATTCGATGTGCGTACAATCATGCGATAAATCGCATGCCCCATGTGACCTGAAATCGGGCCTTACAATGAGGGCAGGGCTATATCTGGGGTCAATCGCATGCGCTAAAAACCCACCTTCGATCGAACATGAGATTCGTTAAATATTCTGTGCAGCACATAATATCGAATGTAGCGAGATTGGACCAGCAGGCCCGTGCATCGCATTGGGTGGCCCATTTGACGTGAATACAATCCTTCGATTTATCGTACAGATATGGTCGAAATCGAAGGATTGTATACGATATTGCCCAGCATATGGGCAGCATTAGGGTTAGGCTGCGTGAGGGGTAGATTAGGGTTAGGGTTAGGATTAGAATATTCACTGGGACCTGTCAGGAGTTTGAACTTCGGTATGCCACCGCCAGCAATCTGACAGCAGGAATTTCAATTGCTGGGATACCATGCCGTTATAAGGAAAGTTGGCATATGGTTATGGTCTCCTGTGGCGCGAAAAGGGCTGCAAAAGATTGGATGGTTCCTAGAAAAATACATTTTAAAAATACATACAAATAAAAATTTGATTTGTGGGTTGAATCTATAGGTGGTGGAAATGTCACATTTTAATAGTGATTTGCTGCATAGGCGTGAATAGGGTCTTTGTGATGGGTGTGTCTGACAAATTCTCCCATATGGGTATCAGCCAACCAATGATGTGGCAACTCTGGGTGGCTCCCCGCCATCACTGCTGTACGTCACCGCCGCCAGTTACATGGCTGGGATCATGTCTGCTTATATTTACATTAAGTGCAGAGTCTGATTGGGGCAACCTAAGTGGTGTGCGTTCCTAAACCGTGTGCATAACCGGGGTTAGTTTTACAGACAAACACCACCCTCTTCCCTGACCTACATTGCACCTGACTGGGGACACTTTTAGTCTGTCCTCACTCCAGTTATTTAAATTACATAGAAACACAGGAAATATTTAGGACAGGTTTAAAAGATGACTTGGTCCTAAGCAGAGAATTAACACATTAAAACATTTTGCACATGCCCAAAACCTCTGTACATGGTCACCTTCGGAGCTAGGGGCTAGGAGGCGGAACCTAGTATAACCATCGTAACACCATCTAATGCTTACCAGTCGATGGTGGCAAGCATCGTTATGATGCCATCGACTGGTAAAAACATTACTATTGGTTCAAAAACCTCAATGGTTGGGAAACATTGTGATGTCCATCCCTGCCCTGCTATTGCCTAAACCTAACCTCTGCACCTCACTGCCTAACCCTCCTCATAGCCTAACCCTAACCCCTCTTCTAAACCTAGCCCCTCCCCCCCCCCCACTAGTGCCTAAACCTAACCCCTACCCCCACCCTCTCCCTGGCCGGTTGTCGGGTGACCTCCCAACTATTAGTACACCGACATTGGAGTCCCAACTATAAAATGCCCAACAGTTGGGATCCCGACTTACAGGGGCTATACTCCCTCTAAGTCCATGGCCCCCAAAGAGAGAGAATATAACCTGTGACTACTGCAGCGAGCTACCGAGCCTGTAAGCATTGTCTCTGCGCTCTGCCCCCCCCCCCAGTTGGAGTACTGGCAGTCAGAATTCCTATGTCAGTATAATGACCGTGGGAATCCCGACTGTCGGAGCCGCATGTCACACACCCCTGGCCTGACCCTAACCCACCCTGGCATACTTAAGTTTGGGATGTCAGCTGTTGGTATTCTGGTGTCATCATCCTGTATCTGATTCTTTCAAAGTTCTGGTGCCAGTGTTGTGAACCGGGATGCCAGCCTCGGTATGACCGCTGGGATGCTGATGCATTCTATACATGCCTCCCAGCCTGCACAACGCAGTCCTTCTCTGCATCATGCCTGCAGCATGCCTGTTTTGGCATCACCACCTTCTTATCACCTTCAAGAAATGGGCACTAACATTCACAGACCCTCTATCTGTTTCTGTGCTGGGTCTCTGTGCGCACGACTAGGTTGCACAAAGACTTATGAGCCATTTGCGGGCAACATCACTACCTGGTCCACCACTGACACTGGCCCAATGTACATAACGATAATCCATGGTAAAATGTTGCAGAATAAAAGACCTGAGTGTAGACAGTAAAGTAGACACAGACAAAACCCTGTTTATGAGTGAGGTCACCTAGTCATTTGGAAGGGAGTTAGATGGATAATAAATAAGAGGGAACAGAAAGGAAGGAAACAATTATAAAACAAACAGTACAGAGTGTCAGCTATAATTATAGGACTAAAATGACTCAAATGGGGTTTTTTTGTTTTTGTTTTTTGTTCTTCATATTATGGGGACATGGAATCATTTGTGCAATTAAATAGTCAAAGGGGTGTAAGCTTGAAATGTGGCATCCCAGACGTTACTGGCCAGCTTACCTGAGCTGCAGACAATGCAGGGGCTAACAGATACAGCTTTACCAAACCCATATAGCCTTATCAATGAGTTTAGGAGTCTATGGCTTCAACCAGATTCATCCATATGCAGGGGGTGGAAGGAAGTGTGAGGGTCTTAGAAGAAAAAGAACAAAGGACATGCTGAGATGGGGGCACAGGCTAGTGTCCATAGAGAAGCCAGTCCTGGGACTGTGGCCTGTGAATGGGGGTTCCACAGTCCCTGGCTTTATGGAGAGAGAGAGAGAGAGAGAGATCAAAGTGTGAGTACATAAGTATGCAGAGATCAGTGGAAGGGACAATGGGGGATCCCCACCTTTAGGGGTACCCTAGCAGCAGAACGAGAGGTGTGAGTCTTGGGAGAGGATGATCTGGATCAGTGCATGGAAACCCCCGTGGCTCGAGGCCCCCAGTGACAAGTCTGTGAGAGATCCCACTTAGATAGACTGCAAAGAGCCCCCAGCAAATAAGGGGGAGAACACAAAAAAGGAGAGTCCTAGTATGCTGCTGTCTGTTGATCCCAGGATACCCTGGCAATGTCTTGCTGTCCCACAAAAAAATCGGGTCCCCCTCTCGGCCCCCCGGGAAGGTATACAAGTCTCCCACTTTCCCCCGTGGCACCAAGGATTTTGCGGGTCCACAGCAAATGATGCAAATTGCATCATTCGGCATCATTTTAGCCCCTCCACCAATTTGCGGACTCGTGAATTGCCGCGTTTGAGTAACATGCAGCCAAGTCCTGCAACTCCTGCTAGCAGTATCTAGTGTTCTCTCCAGGCTCCTCCTGGAGAGGAGAGAAAAAAGAGTCGGTAAGTATGGCAAAGACTGGTGGCCATAAACTCTGTCTCTCTAATCTCAGCTATAGTGGGGTGAAAGAGTGAAGTGGAGGAAGGGGACGAGCCATGGGTTACTACGGCCCTATCTGCCAGAAGGCATTTTTGCAGTGCCAGATTAAGGTCTAAATGGGCCTGGAGCTGAAAATGATCAAGGGCCTATTATGCGGAATAATAGGGGTTGTGGCCAGCACCTAATAATGTGGGAGGCGTAACCAGTGTTCTGGTTGGGTAGTCTGCTCATGGGTGTGTCTCTATTTGTTTAAATACTTTCAACTAATTATATATGCCTGGAAAAGGCAGGGGGCTGGCAAAGGAAAAATGCAGAGAGATATATTGGCGGGTGCCCTCCAAAGGTGCACCCGCAGGATGCCAATGTCCTTAGATACTGGCGGGGTGAGGCGGCACTCCAGTCATAAAAAAAATACTGAAAGCCGAAACTTTTATGTGGTCACCTAAATTTACCACACCATATACCCCTTATACAAATGATGCAACACAACAGTAACCCCCTTATACTGTACTTACCTCTTACATATTCTGCCACATGGAATGAGCCAAAACTCAAACTGACTGAGCCAAAATTCACACTATGGCACTCGGATTGAGTCAAATTCACATTATGCCACATTGATTGAGCCAAAATACACACTATACCAAACAGATTGAGCAATAATGCACAATATGCCTCATAAACAGGGGCATTGCGCGCCAAAGGCGCGTCTTAAAAATTTACACCATAATGCCCATTACATGTTAAGCCACACACCATAATGTCCATTACATATTATACCAAATACCATAATGCCTATTAAAAATGATGCTACATACAGTAAGTGCTGCTTACCTACAGGCTCATTGCCAGGGGTTACATGCTCGTTGCCATGTGGGATTACATGCTTATTGCCAAGGGGGAATACATGCTTGCGGTAACTGGGGGACAGCCACCACCGGGCAGAAATGACAGTCGGGCAGGGAGAAGGGGGCTGTCCGGCTGCATTCAGAGCGCTGCAGGTCCCGGCTATTTGAAATAATGCCCCTTTCACACCCAAAAATGCAGGGACTTACCCCTTTTACACCAGCTTAGTCCCTGCATTTTCTGGTGTGAGAGGGAGAGAACCCCTCCCTTTAAACAACCAGCTATATCTTCAGAACCAACTGACCCATTTACATGTGGGCTTCGAATGATTTTGGTCCCTTGAAACTGGGCTCAAACAACATGAACAGCCATGAAATTACATTTCAGAAATGAAAATCGGTTTAACCGCAATATCGAGCATCTGTGATGCCAGAGGGGGAACTAGCAGCCGTTGGAACTGAGTGGGGGTCGGAATTAGCGGGTCCCATGTTATCCTAATGGAAAAATGTTCCAGCTTTGCCTGGCGGTATCTCCAGTTCCCGGGGGGCTAGCGATGCAGGACCTGGCTCGTTGGAAAGCCCTGGCCCTCAGCCACAAAATGGGCTGACTTGGAGAGGTTAATCCGGCCCTGCATTTTTGTGTGCAGTATACAGTATTTAAAATGTATATTTTAATTTGCTCTTCAAAATTAGATGCTTAGTATTATGTCAGACACCAGAGGGCGCCATACTGCTTCCTATTGTTGTGAGAACATTTACATTTCCAATGAGGTCAGCCTTTTATCAAAATCCAGTCATCATATACTAAGCATACTGTACATTTATGTTTATACATATTAGGGGTGTGTACCTGGACATTTTTGGGGTTTTTGTTCTGGATCTGGATATCTGCGCTCGCCACACTATATAAAATCATTATGAACAGGTCAAAAATTGGTTCGGATCGCATCAATATATCGACCAATATATGGGGCGCCGTGAAAATACACAAGTACCGATGTAACATGTGCAGAGAGAGTTAGATTTTGCGCCACAACTTTTGTCCAGGACACTGGGGAAGTTCAAGGGATATTGGTAACCAATGTCCTTCATTGCGTACATCGTCCAGTGTGTATGCACCATAACTCTCTCTGCACTTGTTACATTTATCCCACATGCAGTGCAGCATGGTTTTACCCATTCTGAGAACAAATTTGCCCTTCATTCAGGTCTGAATTAGGCCATTGCATCCATGTTATTGGAGCATGGTCCATTATAAAATCCCTACCCCATGCATTACATCAGGGTTGCCGACCCTCCCGGAATTTGCGGGAGTCTCCCGAAAATCGGGTCCCCCCTCCCGGCCCCCGGAAGGGTGGGCAACCCTCCCGGAATCAGTCGGACCCCCACTGAGCCCCCCCCCCCTTCCCCCGATCGCGGCATTTAAATCCCGCAATCCGCGGGTCTCAGAGGAGGGGGCGGAGCTAAAATGGCACAATCGTGTCCATGGAGATCAGTTATTTCGGCTACTTGCCGTAATGGGGGCGGGGCTTAATGACCGCACCGTAAAGCCCCACCCCCAAACTCGTCATGAAAGATTTCTCTCCGGGCTTCTCACGGAGAGGATTTTATGCAAGTCGGCAACCCTGCATTACATACATTACATTAAGACATTACATGTGGGGAACACATACCCGCCGAGCTGCACAGCGCCGAGAAAGCCATCAGCGGTGCCACTGGTCACTGCAACAGCCAGGTAGGTAGCATTAAACAGAGACAGTACAGTTATCACATAGGGAACACATGCCCGCCGAGCTGGTCATTGCAGCAGCCAAGATGGTAACATTAACCCCTTCCTGACAGAGCCAGTTTTTGCGTTCCTGACAGAGCCCTTTTTTTCAAATCTGACATGTCTCACTTAAGTGGGGATAACTTTTTTTTGCTTTTACTTATCCCAGTGATTTTGAGATTGTTTTTTCGTGACACATTGTACTTCAAATTAGTGGTAAATTTGGGTCGATACAGTCTGTGTTTTTTTGTGAAAAATACCAAAATGTCGTAAAAAAATGGAAAATTTAGCAATTTGCAAAATGTTAAATTTTCTGCTTGTGAGACAAATAATCATACCACTCAAAATAGTTAATAACTAACATAGACCATATGTCTACTTTATGTTTCCATCATTATTTCAACTTCCTTTTAATTTTTTTGGACACTAGGAGGCTTACAATATGAATAGCAAATTCTCAAATTTTCAAGAAAATTTCAAACACTGATTTTTTTAGGGACCAGTTCAGTTCTGATGTGACTTTGAGGGACTTGTATGTGAGACACCCCCATAAATGATACCATTTCAAAAACTGCACCCCTCACAGTATTCAAAACAGCATTTTGGAAGTTTGTTAACCCTTTAGGTGTTTCACAGGAATTAAAACAAAGTGTAGGTGAAATTTCAAAATTTCATTTTTTTTGCAGATTTGCAATTTTAATACATTTTTCTAAGGAACACAGTACATTTTACTAGAGAAATGTGACTAAAAATTGATTCCCCCAATTCTTTTGTTTTCATAAATATCCTATATGTGGCCCTAGTGTGCACGTTGACCAAACCACAGGCTTCATAATAGAAGGAGCACCTACTTGATTTTGGAGCCTCCTTTTTATGAGATTATTTTTTAGGCACCATGTAGGTTTCTAGGCACCATAAGATGCTAAAAGTTAGGAACCCCCCCACAAGTGACCCCATTTTGCAAACTACACCCCTCAGGGAATTCATCTAGGGGTATAGTGTACATTTCAAACCCCCAGGGGTTTCACCAATTGTGGTACAACTGGGCAGTGAAAATGAAAAATTATTTTTTTTACACAAAAATGCAGTTCTGGCTCCAAATTTGTCATTTTCAGAAGGTATGAAGGAGACAAAGCACCCCAAAATCTGTGCCCCAATTTCTCCCGAGTACGGCAATGCCTCACATGTGACCAAAAAATACCATTTGGGTGCATGGCAGGACTCAGAAGGGAAGGAGTGATTTTTGGATTTTGCAGCTCAGATTCTGGTGGAATTTTGGTGGGTGCTATGTCGCATTAGCAAGACCCCCCAAGCACCAATACAGTGGAACCCCCCACAAGTGACACCATTTTGCAAACTACACCCCTCAGGGAATTCATCTAGGGGTATAGTGTACATTTCAAACCCCCAGGGGTTTCACCAATTTTGATACAAGTGGGCAGTGAAAATGAAAAATTACATTTTTTTACACAAAAATGCAGTTCTGGCTCAAAAATTTTCATTTTCAGAAGGTATGAAGGAGAAAAAGCACCCCAAAATCTGTGCCCCAATTTCTCCCGAGTACGGCAATGCCTCACATGTGACCAAAAATACCAGTTGGGTGCATGGCAGGACTCAGAAGGGAAGGAGTGATTTTTGGATTTTGCAGCACAGATTTTGGTGGAATGAATGGTGGGTGCTATGTTGCACCAATACAGTGGAACCCCCCCACAAGTCACCCCATTTTGCAAAGTACACCCCTCAGGGAATTCATCTAGGGGTATAGTGTACATTTCAAACCCCCAGGGGTTTCACCAATTTTGATACAAGTGGGCAGTGAAAATGAAAAATTACATTTTTTTACACAAAAATGCAGTTCTGGCTCAAAATTTTTCATTTTCAGAAGGTATGAAGGAGAAAAAGCACCCCAAAATATGTGCCCCAATTTCTCCCGAGTACGGCAATGCCTCACATGTGACCAAAAAATACCAGTTGGGTGCATGGCAGGACTCAGAAGGGAAGGAGTGATTTTTGGATTTTGCAGCTCAGATTCTGGTGGAATTTTGGTGGGTGCTATGTCGCATTAGCAAGACCCCCCAAGCACCAATACAGTGGAACCCCCCCACAAGTGACTCCATTTTGCAAACTACACCCCTCAGGGAATTCATCTAGGGGTATAGTGTACATTTCAAACCCCCAGGGGTTTCACCAATTTTGATACAAGTGGGCAGTGAAAATGAAAAATTACATTTTTTTACACAAAAATGCAGTTCTGGCTCAAAATTTTTCATTTTCAGAAGGTATGAAGGAGAAAAAGCACCCCAAAATCTGTGCCCCAATTTCTCCCGAGTACGGCAATGCCTCACATGTGACCAAAAAATACCATTTGGGTGCATGGCAGGACTCAGAAGGGAAGGAGTGATTTTTGGATTTTGCAGCTCAGATTCTGGTGGAATTTTGGTGGGTGCTATGTCGCATTAGCAAGACCCCCCAAGCACCAATACAGTGGAACCCCCCCACAAGTGACCCCATTTTGCAAACTACACCCCTCAGGGAATTCATCTAGGGGTATAGTGTACATTTCAAACCCCCAGGGGTTTCACCAATTTTGATACAACTGGGCAGTGAAAATGAAAAATTACATTTTTTTACACAAAAATGCAGTTCTGGCTCAAAATTTTTCATTTTCAGAAGGTATGAAGGAGAAAAAGCACCCCAAAATCTGTGCCCCAATTTCTCCCGAGTACGGCAATGCCTCACATGTGACCAAAAAATACCAGTTGGGTGCATGGCAGGACTCAGAAGGGAAGGAGTGATTTTTGGATTTTGCAGCACAGATTTTGGTGGAATGAATGGTGGGTGCTATGTTGCACCAATACAGTGGAACCCCCCCACAAGTCACCCCATTTTGCAAAGTACACCCCTCAGGGAATTCATCTAGGGGTATAGTGTACATTTCAAACCCCCAGGGGTTTCACCAATTTTGATACAAGTGGGCAGTGAAAATGAAAAATTACATTTTTTTACACAAAAATGCAGTTCTGGCTCAAAATTTTTCATTTTCAGAAGGTATGAAGGAGAAAAAGCACCCCAAAATATGTGCCCCAATTTCTCCCGAGTACGGCAATGCCTCACATGTGACCAAAAAATACCAGTTGGGTGCATGGCAGGACTCAGAAGGGAAGGAGTGATTTTTGGATTTTGCAGCTCAGATTCTGGTGGAATTTTGGTGGGTGCTATGTCGCATTAGCAAGACCCCCCAAGCACCAATACAGTGGAACCCCCCCACAAGTGACCCCATTTTGCAAACTACACCCCTCAGGGAATTCATCTAGGGGTATAGTGTACATTTCAAACCCCCAGGGGTTTCACCAATTTTGATACAAGTGGGCAGTGAAAATGAAAAATTACATTTTTTACACAAAAATGCAGTTCTGGCTCAAAATTTTTCATTTTCAGAAGGTATGAAGGAGAAAAAGCACCCCAAAATCTGTGCCCCAATTTCTCCCGAGTACGGCAATGCCTCACATGTGACCAAAAAATACCATTTGGGTGCATGGCAGGACTCAGAAGGGAAGGAGTGATTTTTGGATTTTGCAGCTCAGATTCTGGTGGAATTTTGGTGGGTGCTATGTCGCATTAGCAAGACCCCCCAAGCACCAATACAGTGGAACCCCCCCACAAGTGACCCCATTTTGCAAACTACACCCCTCAGGGAATTCATCTAGGGGTATAGTGTACATTTCAAACCCCCAGGGGTTTCACCAATTTTGATACAACTGGGCAGTGAAAATGAAAAATTACATTTTTTTACACAAAAATGCAGTTCTGGCTCAAAATTTTTCATTTTCAGAAGGTATGAAGGAGAAAAAGCACCCCGAAATCTGTGCCCCAATTTTTCCCGAGTACGGCAATGCCTCACATGTGACCAAAAAATACCAGTTGGGTGCATGGCAGGACTCAGAAGGGAAGGAGTGATTTTTGGATTTTGCAGCACAGATTTTGGTTGAATGAATGGTGGGTGCTATGTTGCACCAATACAGTGGAACCCCCCCACAAGTCACCCCATTTTGCAAAGTACACCCCTCAGGGAATTCATCTAGGGGTATAGTGTACATTTCAAACCCCCAGGGGTTTCACCAATTTTGATACAAGTGGGCAGTGAAAATGAAAAATTACATTTTTTTACACAAAAATGCAGTTCTGGCTCAAAATTTTTCATTTTCAAAAGGAATGAAGGAGACAAAGCACCCCAAAATCTGTGCCCCAATTTCTCCCGAGTACGGCAATGCCTCATGTGTGACCAAAAAGTGGCAGGACTCAGAAGGGAAGGAGTGATATTTGGATTTTGCAGCACAAATTCTGGTGGAATGATGGTGGGTGCTATGTCGCATTAGCAAGACCCCCAAAGCACCAATACAGTGGAACCCCCCCACAAGTGACCCCATTTTGCAAAGTACACCCCTCAGGGAATTCATCTAGGGGTATAGTGTACATTTCAAACCCCCAGGGGTTTCACCAATTTTGATACAAGTGGGCAGTGAAAATGAAAAATTACATTTTTTTACACAAAAATGCAGTTCTGGCTCAAAATTTTTCATTTTCAGAAGGTATGAAGGAGAAAAAGCACCCCAAAATCTGTGCCCCAATTTCTCCCGAGTACGGCAATGCCTCACATGTGACCAAAAAATACCAGTTGGGTGCATGGCAGGACTCAGAAGGGAAGGAGTGATTTTTGGATTTTGCGGCTCAGATTCTGGTGGAATGAATGGTGGGTGCTATGTGGCATTAGCAAGACCCCCGAAGCACGGTGAAATTATGAACCTAATAATCCATAGATGTGTGGTATATTTTAAAACACTCCTTTATACATAGGCCGGGTTTGTCGGGGCAAGTGTCACACTGGAAAATAGTTTGCTTTCTTATTCCCTTTTTATAGCAAACTTTGCACCTTTTTTGTGTCCTGCCCTTTTTTCCAGTGGAGGGGATTTCATCAGGAAAATGCTGCCCTGGTACAATACGGGGGCCAGTACTAGAAGTACTGGGGCCCTCTGCCTGCTGGTTCCCAAATATTAGGCCCTTTATGACTTCCTCTTGAAAGTGCATAAATGTCCCCCTCTGGCCGGTAGAACGGAATAGCACGTAAGCGTTATACAGTGCCATCTGGATGATATACACGGCCAGCTTCTTGTACCAGATTTTTGTTTTCCGCAGGGCACTGTACGGCTTCAGTACCTGATCTGAAAGATCCACTCCGCCCATGTACCTATTGTAATCCAGGATACAATTAGGTTTTGAGGTGTGGGTACTGGTACCTCGTACAGGGACGGAGGTGGTACTGTCTCCGTGAATTGTTGTCAGTATAAGGACATCCCATGTCCTTATATTTGACCAACAACATATTTTCGGTGCATATTCCCCTGCTTTCACCCCTTCTCATTACTTGGGCAATGTGCGTTTTTGGGAGGCCTCTTTGGTTCTTGCGCACAGTACCGCAAGCTGCTGTACCTCTTGAACCAAGGGCCTTAAACAGGGGGATGCTGGTGTAAAAGTTATCCACATAGAGGTGATAACCTTTATCCAGGAAGGGGTGCACTAAATCCCAGACAATTTTTCCACTAACACCTACGAGGGAGGGGGGGCATTCTGGCGGTTCAATTCTTGAATCCTTCCCTTCATATACCCTAAACCTGTGAGTGTACCCTGAGGTGCTTTCACACAGCTTATACATTTTTATGCCATACCTTGCCCTCTTACTGGGAAGGTACTGGCGGAATTTAACCCTTCCTTTAAAATGTATAAGGGACTCGTCTATGCAAATGAATTTATCTGGGATGTACATGTCTTCAAATTTGGCACTGAAATGATCAATGACCGGCCTGACTTTGAATAGCCGGTCAAAGGTGGGATCATCTCTGGGTGGGCACTGTGCATTATCGTTGTAATGCAAAAGTTTAAGGATCGTCTCAAATCGAGCCCGGGGCATGGCCATACGGTAAAATGGGGTGCTGTACAGAACATCTGTACTCCAATATTGCCTAATTTCTGGCTTTTTTACTATGCCCATATGAAACACCAGACCCCAAAACGTCATCATCTCTACTGCATCTACAGGGGTCCACCTAGCAAATGATGACGTGGGGTTTTGAGCAATAAACTGCTGGGCATATAAATTAGTTTGGTCCACCATTAAATTTATAAAATCATCAGAGAAAAATAATTTGAAAAAGTCAATTTCTCTGAGACCTGTGGAATCAAATTGGATTCCTGGCATGGCCAAAAACTCAGGAACCTGGGGCTCAAAATTGTCTGGTGGTGGGGTCCATACGAGATCAATTATTGGGGGGGGGGTCTCAGCTGCTCTACGGGGGCGTCTTTGAGGGGGTCCCTCATCACCAGAGGAGGAAGAGGAGCTTAAGGCGAATCCTTCAAATTCCCCGCTTGCATCACTGGCTGTGTCAGAGTCAGAAGCAATCATGGCATATGCCTCCTCCGCTGAATACATTCTTCTGGATGACTGGGATGACATTTGGGATGACATTTGGGATGCCATTTTTATTTTTGTGTTACTGGTAGTGAAATGTTTCAACACGTGTATAGTGTAGGGGGGGTACAAACTTTATTTCAACCCGGGGGGTATGTAGTGTGTAGTGTGTATGTAGTGCAGAAAAAAAATACTTTATACAAAAAAAAAAAATTGAAGGGGTTAAAAAAAAATAAAAATTGAAGGGGTTAAAAAAAAAATTGAAGGGGTTAAAAAAAAAAATTGAAGGGGTTAAAAAAAAAAAAAGAAAAGGTCCTGCGCCAAAAATTGAGCACAGATGTTGGTTAGTAACGTCCGTCACTGAACAGCGCTCAAAGGCAACAGGAATTTGATCAAAAAAAAAATAGATCAACCCTGTGCCGAAAAAGATGATCAGTGATGTACGTCACTGATCAGCGCACAGCGGCCACAGGACACCCACAAAATCACAGTGTGTGTAAAAAAAAAATTAAAAAAAGACCCCACAGCACACACAAAAAAAAAAAAGGTGATCAGTGATGCGACACTGATTACCAGTGAGGGGCAGCAGGTGCACAACCTTTGGTGCAACTGACAGTGCAACTGGCAGGTATATATATAAAAAAAAAAAAAAACTCTGCACCCCCAAAAAGTTGCTGATCACCTCAGATATAGTGATCAGCACAAAAGGCGGGGGCAGCAGACACAAAATTTAGCACTCTCTATCACTCTCTGTCACTATCTCTCTCTATCTCTCTATCTCTCACTATCTAACACTCTATGACACTGCAGCAGCAGCAGTGACAGGTATATATATATATAAAAAAAAACCTGCGCCCCCAAAAAGTTGCTGATCAGTTAATTTATACTGATCAGCACAAAAGGGGGGGCAGCAGTCAGTTATATAAAAAATATATAGCACAATCTGTCACTATCTCTATCTCTCTCTCTCTATCTCTCTCTATCTCTCTCTATCTCTCTATCTATAACTATCACACTGCAGCAGCACAAAATATAGCACTCTCTGTCACTAGGCCTCTCTATCTCTCTCTCTCTATCTCTCTCTATATCTCTCTATCTCTCTCTATCTCTCTCTATCTCTCTCTATCTCTCTCTCTATAACTATATCACACTGCAGCAGCACAAAATATAGCACTCTCTGACACTATCTCTCTCTATCTCTCTCTATCTAACTAACTAACGCTATTACACTGCAGCAGCACAAGTTCACAACACAGGAAGTCACAAGTAACAGGATCCAGGAAGCATCCAGCACACTACAAGCAGTGATGAAGCAGGCAAGATATTTGCAAGGATCAGGTAAGTATTTTGCAAGGTTCTGGTCAGTATATCGCGGCAGCTAGGCACGGTGACCGCACTGCACGCAATTCCAGACCGGAATGGCGTCTGCAGTGCAGTCACCGTTAGTTTAAACCCCCCTCCATGGCTGTGATTGGTCCGTCGGTCCGACGGACCAATCACGGCCTTTGGGGGCGGGCGGGGTGAGGTGGGGTGACACCAGTGTCACCCTTACACCCCGCGGTGATTGGTGCTGTACTTTACAGCACCAATCACCTCCGATCGCGTGTCACCGGCGAACGTTATTCGCCGGTGACACAGAAAACGCTGTAATTGGCTGTTCACACTGAACAGCCAATCACAGCGATCGCCGACGGGGGGGCGGCATCGCAGCCCCCCCTGTGCATGCACGGACATGTCTGCTGTCAGGGACAGCAGACATGTTGAAACTGTCACCGCGTCTATAGACGCGGTGACAGTTAAATGCCATGACGTACATTTACGCCATGTGTCGGGAAGTACTTCCCGACCATGACGTAAATGTACGTCAATTGTCAGGAAGGGGTTAAGCAGAGACAGTACAGTTATCATACAGGTAACATATTTGGCTGAGCTGCACAGCTCCTAGGCAGCCATCAGTGGCGCCATCTTGATCATGCTGCTCAAAGGCAGCAGTAATAATATTTTTATTTATGTATCACTTTTCTTCCAAAGCTGGCACACCCTGCATTTTTGCGATGATTCGGTTAAATCGGTGTATGCCCGTTTGCGACAAAACATCCTTTTTTGCACTAATTTCTAAAATATTTATCCAGAACTGTCAATCTTTAACTGTGTGTATAACACTGATCGCACACACTATAGCTGCCGGGGGCCACCGACAAAGTTAGCCATCATGTGCGCACTCATTATAGGTGCCCTACCCCCGCCACACAACTGCTATATACAAAAAATACATACACAAGTGCCCGGGGACCATGCATCAAGGTCCAGTGACGTCAACACCTCCAGTTCACCCCCATAGGCTACAGCAATTACATTGATAACACCCCTTACTCCCTCCAACCCACATCACTCCCAACCTGCCCTATAAGCAGCACGTTGTCCCGTTCACACTGTGCTGCTCCTGCCGCCCTCCTCCTCCTGCTTCCTCAATGGAGCGCAGAGGCTCATGGGAATTGTAGTCCCTGGGACATCCCGCTGCTGGAGCTCAGGTTTAACTAGGACTACATATCCCAGCAAGCCGTGCAGGGTGTGCCACTGGCAGCGTAGAAGGCAGCGAGGACACCGTGGTACCAGGTCCGGAAGCCGCTGAAACCCACCCGCCTCCACATCCACACTGGTTGCAGCTGCTGTGTGGAAGGTGCCGCCGTGCAGCAGCAGGCAACACACAGCGTCTGCACCCCTCACCCTCCCACCAATCACCCCCATGAGCCTTTAGCCCCCAGAGTGCACAACCCCAACCTAGGCCCCGCACAACGGAGGCTGATAGGGGGGGCATTGTTACATATAAGGGGGCATACATGGCCATGTACTCTTGTGTCTGCAGCTACATTATCCCTGGCTATAAATATATTTACCCCACTGGCACTGAGCATTAAATCCTGCACCCATTGGCAATGGCCATTGTGATGTGGGCACCCCTGCATCCACTTCCAATAATGCCACAACCGCCCCTACTCCACCCCTACCACACAACAGTGGCCTCTCCCCTATACACATGCACAAACCCTGTCCTGCCAGCCCAGCACCCACCCCTCCAACACCGCTGCCACCCCTGTACCCAACTCCAACACCCCTGTACCCGCCCCTTCCCCACCCACATGCGCCACCCCCACACCTACAACTCCACCACCCATAGCACATCCCCACCCAACCCTCACACAGCACCAGCACCCTCTCCCACGTGTGGCAACCCAGCACCTGCCCCTCCCCCACTCAGGGTACTAATGCACCCACCAATGCCACCCCCCTCCTCAATCCCCAGTACTCCTGAACCCAGCCACGACAGCACTGCACCCACCCACACTACCCACGCACCCATCCCTCCCCCACCCACACCACCCCTGCTCCCACACCCACAACAGAAATTCCTCTATGTAATAGTAACCATGTCTCACACAATAAAGGCGTTCACAGAATAAATGTGCGAAGCCCCTTACGACGGTGTGAAGAGCGCCCGTAGGGCGCAATGAATCACCTAGTATATTTATATATATATATTTAAATAAATATATATATATATATATATAGTATATTTAAGAAGCCGCCTGTATACGACCGATTCCCGTACAAACGGGATCAGCTGTATATGACCTGAAAATATAAATGGAGAACACAACAAATGTACAAATCTGTCGTATTCACCTTTTTTGTATTTTTAAATGTCGTTGCTGTTCGAACCCGTTCATATTCATATCCATTCGTATATGTATTTGGTGGCCGCCAAATACATACGAAGCTGGGGCCTCCAGGGGAGCTCCACTGCTGATTGGCTGGGGGAGAGACAATACCCCAGTTTGGGGGAGGAGCCGCAAGTGTAAACAAACACTTATGGTTTCCCCAGTACAAGGTCCAGGTGATGCATTTTCTTGTTTTAACCCCGTGGATGCCTACAATGAATTGAAGAGGATGCGATCTACAGCGGATGCCCTGGTGAGTATAATTTCCTTTTGCAGGTACCCGATGGGATTCTACTGGAGAAGAGGATGGACCTACGTTGGAATCCATAGCTGATTATGTATGAATGATTGTAGTATGTATTAAAGTTTTATTTCTCTTATGTGTCTGTGTCTTTATTGCACAGTTAGTTTTGTTGTAGAACTACAAGTACCAGTGGGCCCTTTAATGCCCTGCATGCTGGGACTTGTGGTTCCCTGCATGTGGGGCAGTCTTGTGACTTGTAGTTCCACAACAAAACACAATATTTTATAATTTTATTTTGGCACAAAACATCAGCCCAGTAACCACCGTCCTGGGGCACCAGGGACAGCCCCGGGCTCCAGCCCAGGCTGGGTTACTCTGTATGGGGGGGGGGGGGATTTTTGGGGGGGTCCCCACTCCCCCCAGGATCCCAGCCTGGGCTTACCAGTAAGGGGATTTAATGCTTGGCCGGAGGAACATTTTGTCCCCCGTATTTTGAGAACCAGGACTGGCCCTTGAGCCTGCCATTGGTTTTAGAAATGTGGGGCCACCCTATTTTTTGTCCCCCTGAATTTCTAAAACCAGGCCCAGTTCAATGAGCCCGGGGCTGGTTATAGCTGTGGGGATGCCGCTTTTTTAAAATGATTGATTTATTCTTTTTTTTACACTGAGAAGCTAATACGACTGGTCCATGCAGACTTCAGTCAAAAGCAAATGAAAAAAAATTCATATTCGAATTCACCAGTACGAATGACGATACCATTTGTCGATACCATTGAAATGAATATGGATTTACGGCCTTATTCTATCGATGGTGTAGTCATTTGTATTTTTAAGAAAAAAAATAATTTTATCCTTAGTAAATGAATCGATGCGTAAAATACATACGTATTTTTCAATGAATGCGTACAAATACGACCATTCGTACCCATTTACTCTTGGTACATTTCCCCCTCGGTGTATACAGCTAGAGTATATACATCAATGCACATTTACTTTCTCGGTACGGTCTGGAATGTGTTTTTTAGGCTTTAAACGTTGAATAACTCGTTCCATGGCTAAGTTGGAATCACTGTGCAGTTAAGTTTTCAAAATTGGCTTCTGAACAAATACTTTTATAGCACCGATATTCATGAGAGACTACCGTGTACCAATTTGTTTACAAAAGTGCAATAAAATCTATTGACATGTGTTTAATAGCATCCGCAGAGCCTGGAATATTAAACACACATATTACGCCGGGCTGCTCTGAGGAGGCTGAAGGAGCCGGGGCCGGTAATTAAAAATCAGGGAACCCGACAAATAGGGGTTCCCCGATTTTTAACAACCAGCCCCAGGCTCCAGGTACGGGGCTGGTTCCCAAAATACGGGGGACAAAATGACTAGGGGTCCCCCGTATTTCAAGAACCAGCCCCAGGCCAAACCAGCCAGCAGGGTAATGTCACAGCAGGGGGACACTTATGATATAAGGTCCCGCGGCCAAAACATTAACCCCCTGACCGGTCAGCCTGGCCAGGGGCCCTGGGGGAGTGGGGACCCCCCAATGAAGGGGTCCCCCCCTCCAGGACTTACCTGACCAGGCTGAAGCCTGGTACTGTCCCCGATGCCCCTGGGCGGTGGGCATCGGGCTGATTCAAGTGTAAAAAATAGAATAATCTATTGTTTTTTACTGTGGCACTACAAGTGCCAGCAAGCCTCCCCAGCAAGCTGGGACTTGGAGAACCACAAGTCCCAGCCTGCTGGGCATTAAAGGGCCCGCTGGCACTTGTAGTTCCACAGTTAAAAAAATAGTACACAAAACACACTGACACACATTTAAAATAAACGAAATCCATGTGGAAGCTGTGGAAGGAAACCATACTCACTTGTCCCAGCGCGACGTAGTCCAGGTAAGTGTCTTTGCAAAAAAACAAACCGACACCCCGAAACCAGCCGAACAGCTGAGCCGCACGGTACTCTGTGTACATTGTGCGGCTCCGCCCCCGAATGCCGCTATTGGCCGCCTTGTGGCCACAAAATGGCTGCCCCCATATAGCACACAGTTCTCTGAAACTGTCTGCTGTATGGGGGCGGCCATTTTCTGGTGGTCCTCAGCAGAAGAACGGAGCCGCCGGGACCAGCGCGATAGGTAAGGCTGTGCGGGATTGAGGTGGGGTTTGCATGGGCGGCGGGGTAGGGGTGCTTGGTGGGGCGGCGACGGGGGGGGGGGGGGCGCTACCCCCCCTAAGGGCGGGGGGGGGGCACCCAAAACGTCGCTACGCCACTGAATAAAACCTAAGAAGGCTGCGGGACCGGATGGTGTGTCATCATTTTCTGGTGGTCCTCAGCAGAAGAACGGAGCCGCCGGGACCAGCGCGATAGGTAAGGCTGTGCGGGATTGAGGTGGGGTTTGCATGGGCGGCGGGGTAGGGGTGCTTGGTGGGGCGGCGACGGGGGGGGGCCACCCAAAACGTCGCTACGCCACTGAATAAAACCTAAGAAGGCTGCGGGACCGGATGGTGTGTCATCATCCAGCATTAGGACCAGTGTTCCCTCTAAGCTGTGCGCGCGTGCGCGCGCACACAACTTGACGAGCGTGCGCACAGACATTACAACAGAGCGCACAAAGCAGCAGTGGTCCCTTTTTGCAATTGTGGACTCAATTAATGTGTGTTTCACCCATTAACTACATTGTGTGCTGTGTTTTGAATGTTTAAATGTTTAATATCATTTTGAAGCACAGTTAACACAAATGCCAAACGTCATTTTCCAGTTATATATAAATGACGCACAAAAATTTAAATTTCCTTCCAAAGTTGCACAGCCAAAATCTTTTGCCGCACACAGCCTTCGTAAAATTAGAGGGAACATTGATTAGGACCTGTGCAGCTCAGCTCTCCCCATCTTCACAACGATATTCAACTCCTCCCTGGTCTTGTGCAAGGTTCCTGCCTGCTTCAAATGCTCTATCATCGTCCCGGTCCCTAAGAAAACACCCGCGAAGGACCTAAATGTATTCAGGCCAATTGCACTAACTTCAGTGGCCATGAAAGCAATCGAAAGACTAATACTGAAGCACCTGAGAGAAGTGACCAACTCTCACCTTGTCCCCATGCAGTTTGCCTACCGGACGACACCACTATCATCGGCCTAATCAAGGATGGTGACGAGATCGCGTACAGGCATGCAGTGGAGAAGCTGACACAGTGGTGCAGCAGCAACAACCTCGATCTAAACCCCACCTAAACAGTTGAGATGGTGGTCAACTACAGGAAAAAAAAAAAAACGCACTGGTCCCGATAACAATAGCCAACGCAGTGGTGTCGCGGGTTGAATCCTTAAAATTCCTATGGACAACCAAGTCCAGCGATCTAAGATGGGGATTAAACGTAACCACAAACATCAAGAAGGCCCAACAGCGCCTGTTCTTCCTGAGGCAACTCAGGAAATTCAACATCCCACAGGAACTGCTGTGCGTATTCTACACCGCCATTGTGGAGTCTGTCTTATGTTCCTCGGTCACAATATGGTACGGTGGCGCAAGCGAGAACGACATACAAAAACTGCAGAGGGAAGTGAAGGCTGCGGAAAGGATCATAGGGACCGACCTCTCACGATAATGGATCTGTTCTCATCCAGGGTAAGGAAACACGCTGAGAAGATCACGAAGAACAAGCTGCATCCCGGTCACAACCTGTTTAACATCCTACCATCCGGAAGACGGTTCAGGTCCGTCCCCGCCAAAACATCCAGATCCGCAAGAAGCTTCTTTCCGTTAGCCTGCCATCACCTGAACAATCCACTCAAAGGCAATGCAATCCCAATAACAACATCCAAACAATGTGACCTTACCACCATAGTCGTAGGTAGAAATGAAATGCATGTAATGTCTTTATGTAATGTATGTAATGTCTCCCCCCCCCCCCCCTTTTCATCCCTGCTTGATGCTGCACTGTACTCCACAATAAAGAATCAACTTTATTGGCCATGTATGCTTGTGCACACTAGGCACAAGCATACATGGCCAATAAAGTTGATTCTTTTCTATTCTAATAACTGTCACTGCAGTGGCCATTTTGGGAGGGACATCTCTTCCACGGTGCTGCTCCTCAGGTTGGCAGCTAACCTCTGTTTCACTGACAGTGGTATGGCGGCCCCAGGCAGTTATCCCCACAGTACCCCCAGGGCCCGCAAGCCACAAAGTGCCTCCAAGTGGACTTTTTAAAAGGTTATTACAGGAGTCTGGAAATCCCCTTACCCCAAGACATATGTATTGTCCAAAACATTGCACCAGGCTTGCCTACCCTCCCGCATTCAGCAGGAGTCTCCCGATTTTGCATGAGCCTCCCGCTGCCCCGCAATCCCCCTCCTTCCTCCCGGCTTTTTATACAGAAAGTCAGATCTTCCTCTGGGTCTTAATAGTTATGTGTGGATGAGTTTGATTTAACCCCTTCCCGACATTTGACGTATATATACGTCATGGCCGGGATGTACTTCCCGACACATGACGTATATATACGTCATGACTTTAAACTGTCCCCGCGTCTATAGACGCGGTGACAGTTTAAACATGTCTGCTGTCCCTGACAGCAGACATGTCCCTGCATGCCCAGGGGGGGTGGCGATGCCTCCCCCCCATCGGCGATCGCTGTGATTGGCTGTTCAATGTGAACAGCCAGTCGCAGCGTTTTCCTGTGTTACCAGCGAATCAGACGCTCGGTAACACAGGTGTCAATCACCGCCGGGTGTGAGGGGGCATGAGGGGGTCACCGGTGATGACCACACCTCACCCCACCTCACCCCACCTGACCCCAAGGCTGTGATTGGTCCGTCGGACCGACGGACCAATCACAGCCAAGGCGCGTCATTTAAACTAACGGTGACTGCGCTGCAGACGCCATTCCGGTCTGGAATTGCGTGCAGAGCGGTCACCGGCCACTCTGTCGTGCTATACATACCTGAACCTTGCCTGATACTTACCTGATCACCGCTGGTAGCGTGCTGCCAGCAGCTGGATGCTTCCTGGATCTTGTGACTTCCTGTGTCCTGCTTCTGCAGTGTCATAGAGTCACAGATCGTGAGAGATAGTGAGAGATAGTGACAGAGAGTGATAGAGAGTGATAGAGAGTGCTATATTTTGTGTCTGCTGCACCCCTTTTGTGCTGATCAGTATATCTGTGCTGATCAGCAACTTTTTGGTTTTTTTTTTTATATATATATATATATATATATATATATACCTGTCAGTTGCACCAAAGGTTGTGCTGCCTGTGCAACTGACTGCTGCCCCCCCTGCTGCCCCCCCCCCTTTTGTGCTAAACAGTTTAAATTAATTAACTGATCAGCAACTTTTTGGGGGTCCAGGTTTTTTTTTTTTATATATATACCCTGTCAGGTTGCACCCACAGTTGGGTGCCTGCTGCCCCTCACTGCTAATCAGTGTTGCATCACTGCATCACTGATCTGCAGTTGTTTTTTGTTTTTTTTTGGAGAGTGCAGTGGGGTTTTTTTTTACACCCACGTTGCTTTTGTGGGTGTCCTGTGGCCGCTGATCAGTGACGTACATCACTGAACAGCATTTTTGGCACAGGGTTGATATTTTTTTTTGCAGTTTTTTTAAATTGTTTTTTTTTTTGGAGAGTGCTGTGGTTTATTACACCCACGTAGCTTTTGTGGGTGTCCTGTGGCCGCTGATCAGTGACGTACATCACTGAACAGCATTTTTGGCACAGGGTTGGCACAGGGTTGATATAATTTTTTTTCTGCAGTTTTTTTAAATTGTTTTTTTTTTTGGAGAGTGCTGTGGTTTATTACACCCACGTTGCTTTTGTGGGTGTCCTGTGGCCGCTGATCAGTGACGTACATCACTGAACAGCATTTTTGGCACAGGGTTGATATAATTTTATTTCTGCAGTTTTCTTAAATTGTTTTTTTTTTGGAGAGTGCTGTGGTTTATTTTTTTTTTAAATTGTTTTTACACCCACGTTGCTTTTGTGGGTGTCCTGTTGCCTTTGAGCGCTGTTCAGTGACGGACGTTACTGACCAACATTTGTGCTCAATTTTTGGCGCAGGACCTTTTTTTTTTTTTTTTAACCCCTTCAATTTTTATTTTTTTTATTGGGATCAAATTCCTGTATAAAGTATTTTTTTTCTGCACTACATACACACTACACACTACATACTCCCCGTGTTGAAATAAAGTTTGTACCCCCCCCAACACTATACACGTGTTGAAACATTACACTTACAGAAACACAAAAATAAAAATGGCATCCCAAATGTCATCCCAAATGTCATCCCAGTCATCCAGAAGAATGTATTCAGCGGAGGAGGCATATGCCATGCTTGCCTCTGACTCTGACACAGCCAGTGATGCAAGCGGGGAATTTTAAGGATTCGTCTTAAGCTCCTCTTCCTCCTCTAGTGATGAGGGACCCCCTCAAAGACGCCCCCGTAGAGCAGCTGAGACCCCCCCAAATGATTGATCCCGTATGGACCCCACCACCAGACAATTTTGAGCCCCAGGTTCCTGAGTTTTTGGCCATCCCAGGAATCCAATTTGATTCAACAGGTCTCAGAGAAATTGACTTTTTCAACTTATTTTTCTCTGATGATTTTATAAATTTAATGGTGGACCAAAGTAATTTATATGCCCAGCAGTTTATTGCTCAAAACCCCACGTCATCATTTGCTAGGTGGACCCCTGTAGATGCAGTAGAGATGATGACGTTTTGGGGTCTGGTGTTACATATGGGCATAGTAAAAAAGCCAGAAATTAGGGAATATTGGAGTACAGATGTTCTGTACAGCACCCCATTTTACCGTATGGCCATGACTCGGACTCGTTTTGAGACAATCCTTAAATGTTTACATTACACCGATAATGCACAGTGCCCACCCAGAGATGATCCCACCTTTGATCGGCTATTCAAAGTCAGGCCGGTCATTGATCATTTCAGTGCCAAATTTGCAGAGATGTACATCCCTGAAAAATTTATTTGTATCGATGAGTCCCTTATACATTTTAAAGGAAGGGTTAAATTCCGCCAGTACCTTCCCAGTAAGAGGGCAAGGTATGGCATAAAAATGTATAAACTGTGTGAAAGCACCTCAGGGTACACCCACAGGTTTAGGGTATATGAAGGGAAGGATTCAAGAATTGAACCGCCAGAATGCCCCCCCTCCCTCGTAGGTGTTAGTGGAAAAATTGTCTGGGATTTAGTGCACCCCTTCCTGGATAAAGGTTATCACCTCTATGTGGATAACTTTTACACTAGCATCCCCCTGTTTAAGGCCCTTGGTTCAAGAGGTACAGCAGCTTGCGGTACTGTGCGCAAGAACCAAAGAGGCCTCCCAAAAACGCACATTGCCCAAGTACTGAGAAGGGGTGAAAGCAGGGCACAATCCACCGAAAATATGTTGTTGGTCAAATATAAGGACAAGAGGGATATCCTTATACTGACAACAATTCATGGAGACAGTACCACCTCCATCCCTGTACGAGGTACCAGTACCCACACCTCAAAACCTAATTGTATCCTAGATTACAATAAGTACATGGGCGGAGTGGATCTTTCAGATCAGGTACTGAAGCCGTACAGTCCCCTGCGGAAAACAAAAATCTGGTACATAAAGCTGGCCATGTATATCATCCAGATGGCACTGTATAACGCTTACGTGCTATTCCGTTCTACCAGCCAGAGGGGGACATTTATGCACTTTCAAGAGGAAGTCATAAAGGGCCTAATATTTGGGAACCAGCAGGCAGAGGGCCCCAGTACTTCTAGTACTGGCCCCCGTATTGTACCAGGGCAGCATTTTCCTAACGAAATCCCTTCCACTGCAAGAAAGGGCAGGACACAAAAAAGGTGCAAAGTTTGCTATAAAAAGGGAATAAGAAAGGATACTATTTTCCACTGTGAAACTTGCCCCGACAAACCCGGCCTATGTATAAAGGAGTGTTTTAAAATATACCACACATCTATGGATTATTAGGTTCATAATTTCACCGTGCTTCGGGGGTCTTGCTAATGCCACATAGCACCCACCATTCATTCCACCAGAATCTGAGCTGCAAAATCCAAAAATCACTCCTTCCCTTCTAAATCCTGCCATGCACCCAACTGGTATTTTTTGGTCACATATGAGGCATTGCCATACTCGGGAGAAATTGGGGCACAGATTTTGGGGTGCTTTGTCTCCTTCATTCCTTGTGAAAATGAAAAATTTTGAGCCAGAACTGCATTTTTGTGTAAAAAATGTAATTTTTCATTTGCACAGCCCAGTTGAATCAAAATTGATGAAACCCCTGGGGGTTTGAAATGTACACTATACCCCTAGATGAATTCCCTGAGGGGTGTAGTTTGCAAAATGGGGTCACTTGTGGGGGGGTTCCACTGTATTGGTGCTTCGGGGGTCTTGCTAATGCGACATAGCACCCACCAACATTCCACCAGAATCTGAGCTGCAAAATCCCAAAATCACTCCTTCCCTTCTGAGTCCTGCCATTTTTTGGTCACACATGAGGCATTGTCGTACTCGGGAGAAATTGGGGCACAGATTTTGGGGTGCTTTGTCTCCTTCATTCCTTGTGAAAATGAAAAATTTTGAGCCAGAACTGCATTTTTGTGTAAAAAATGTAATTTTTCATTTGCACAGCCCAGTTGTACCACAATTGGTGAAACCCCTGGGGGTTAGAAATGTACACTATACCCCTAGATGAATTCCCTGAGGGGTGTAGTTTGCAAAATGGGGTCACTTGTGGGGGGTTCCACTGTATTGGTGCTTCGGGGGTCTTGCTAATGCGACATAGCACCCACCAACATTCCACCAGAATCTGAGCTGCAAAATCCAAAAATCACTCCTTCCCTTCTGAGTCCTGCCATGCACCCAAATGGTATTTTTTGGTCACATGTGAGGCATTGCCGTACTCGGGAGAAATTGGGGCACAGATTTTGGGGTGCTTTGTCTCCTTCATTCCTTGTGAAAATGAAAAATTTTGAGCCAGAACTGCATTTTTGTGTAAAAAATGTAATTTTTCATTTTCACTGCCCAGTTGTATCAAAATTGGTGAAACCCCTGGGGGTTTGAAATGTACACTATACCCCTAGATGAATTCCCTGAGGGGTGTAGTTTGCAAAATGGGGTCACTTGTGGGGGGGTTCCACTGTATTGGTGCTTGGGGGGTCTTGCTAATGCGACATAGCACCCACCAAAATTCCACCAGAATCTGAGCTGCAAAATCCAAAAATCACTCCTTCCCTTCTGAGTCCTGCCATGCACCCAAATGGTATTTTTTGGTCACATGTGAGGCATTGCCGTACTCGGGAGAAATTGGGGCACAGATTTTGGGGTGCTTTGTCTCCTTCATTCCTTGTGAAAATGAAAAATTTTGAGCCAGAACTGCATTTTTGTGTAAAAAATGTAATTTTTCATTTGCACAGCCCAGTTGTATCAAAATTGGTGAAACCCCTGGGGGTTTGAAATGTACACTATACCCCTAGATGAATTCCCTGAGGGGTGTAGTTTGCAAAATGGGGTCACTTGTGGGGGGGTTCCACTGTATTGGTGCTTCGGGGGTCTTGCTAATGCGACATAGCACCCACCAACATTCCACCAGAATCTGAGCTGCAAAATCCAAAAATCACTCCTTCCCTTCTGAGTCCTGCCATGCACCCAAATGGCATTTTTTGGTCACATGTGAGGCATTGCCGTACTCGGGAGAAATTGGGGCATAGATTTTGGGGTGCTTTGTCTCCTTCATTCCTTGTGAAAATGAAAAATTTGGAGCCAGAACTGCATTTTTGTGTAAAAAATGTAATTTTTCATTTGCACAGCCCAGTTGTATCAAAATTGGTGAAACCCCTGGGGGTTTGAAATGTACACTATACCCCTAGATGAATTCCCTGAGGGGTGTAGTTTGCAAAATGGGGTCACTTGTGGGGGGGTTCCACTGTATTGGTGCTTCGGGGGTCTTGCTAATGCGACATAGCACCCACCAACATTCCACCAGAATCTGAGCTGCAAAATCCAAAAATCACTCCTTCCCTTCTGAGTCCTGCCATGCACCCAAATGGTATTTTTTGGTCACATGTGAGGCATTGCCGTACTCGGGAGAAATTGGGGCACAGATTTTGGGGTGCTTTGTCTCCTTCATTCCTTGTGAAAATGAAAAATTTGGAGCCAGAACTGCATTTTTGTGTAAAAAATGTAATTTTTCATTTGCACAGCCCAGTTGTATCAAAATTGGTGAAACCCCTGGGGGTTGGAAATGTACACTATACCCCTAGATGAATTCCCTGAGGGGTGTAGTTTGCAAAATGGGGTCACTTGTGGGGGGGTTCCACTGTATTGGTGCTTCGGGGGTCTTGCTAATGCGACATAGCACCCACCAACATTCCACCAGAATCTGAGCTGCAAAATCCAAAAATCACTCCTTCCCTTCTGAGTCCTGCCATGCACCCAAATGGTATTTTTTGGTCACATGTGAGGCATTGCCGTACTCGGGAGAAATTGGGGCACAGATTTTGGGGTGCTTTGTCTCCTTCATTCCTTGTGAAAATGAAAAATTTGGAGCCAGAACTGCATTTTTGTGTAAAAAATGTAATTTTTCATTTGCACAGCCCAGTTGTATCAAAATTGGTGAAACCCCTGGGGGTTTGAAATGTACACTATACCCCTAGATGAATTCCCTGAGGGGTGTAGTTTGCAAAATGGGGTCACTTGTGGGGGGGTTCCACTGTATTGGTGCTTCGGGGGTCTTGCTAATGCGACATAGCACCCACCAACATTCCACCAGAATCTGAGCTGCAAAATCCAAAAATCACTCCTTCCCTTCTGAGTCCTGCCATGCACCCAAATGGCATTTTTTGGTCACATGTGAGGCATTGCCGTACTCGGGAGAAATTGGGGCATAGATTTTGGGGTGCTTTGTCTCCTTCATTCCTTGTGAAAATGAAAAATTTGGAGCCAGAACTGCATTTTTGTGTAAAAAATGTAATTTTTCATTTGCACAGCCCAGTTGTATCAAAATTGGTGAAACCCCTGGGGGTTTGAAATGTACACTATACCCCTAGATGAATTCCCTGAGGGGTGTAGTTTGCAAAATGGGGTCACTTGTGGGGGGGTTCCACTGTATTGGTGCTTCGGGGGTCTTGCTAATGCGACATAGCACCCACCAACATTCCACCAGAATCTGAGCTGCAAAATCCAAAAATCACTCCTTCCCTTCTGAGTCCTGCCATGCACCCAAATGGTATTTTTTGGTCACATGTGAGGCATTGCCGTACTCGGGAGAAATTGGGGCACAGATTTTGGGGTGCTTTGTCTCCTTCATTCCTTGTGAAAATGAAAAATTTGGAGCCAGAACTGCATTTTTGTGTAAAAAATGTAATTTTTCATTTGCACAGCCCAGTTGTATCAAAATTGGTGAAACCCCTGGGGGTTTGAAATGTACACTATACCCCTAGATGAATTCCCTGAGGGGTGTAGTTTGCAAAATGGGGTCACTTGTGGGGGGGTTCCACTGTATTGGTGCTTCGGGGGTCTTGCTAATGCGACATAGCACCCACCAACATTCCACCAGAATCTGAGCTGCAAAATCCAAAAATCACTCCTTCCCTTCTGAGTCCTGCCATGCACCCAAATGGTATTTTTTGGTCACATGTGAGGCATTGCCGTACTCGGGAGAAATTGGGGCACAGATTTTGGGGTGCTTTGTCTCCTTCATTCCTTGTGAAAATGAAAAATTTGGAGCCAGAACTGCATTTTTGTGTAAAAAATGTAATTTTTCATTTGCACAGCCCAGTTGTATCAAAATTGGTGAAACCCCTGGGGGTTTGAAATGTACACTATACCCCTAGATGAATTCCCTGAGGGGTGTAGTTTGCAAAATGGGGTCACTTGTGGGGGGGTTCCACTGTATTGGTGCTTCGGGGGTCTTGCTAATGCGACATAGCACCCACCAACATTCCACCAGAATCTGAGCTGCAAAATCCAAAAATCACTCCTTCCCTTCTGAGTCCTGCCATGCACCCAAATGGTATTTTTTGGTCACATGTGAGGCATTGCCGTACTCGGGAGAAATTGGGGCACAGATTTTGGGGTGCTTTGTCTCCTTCATTCCTTGTGAAAATGAAAAATTTGGAGCCAGAACTGCATTTTTGTGTAAAAAATGTAATTTTTCATTTACACAGCCCAGTTGTATCAAAATTGGTGAAACCCCTGGGGGTTTGAAATGTACACTATACCCCTAGATGAATTCCCTGAGGGGTGTAGTTTGCAAAATGGGGTCACTTGTGGGGGGGGGGTTCCTAACTTTTAGCATCTTATGGTGCCTAGAAACCTACATGGTGCCTAAAAAAATAATCTCATAAAAAGGAGGCTCCAAAATCAAGTAGGTGCTCCTTCTATTATGAAGCCTGTGGTTTGGTCAACGTGCACACTAGGGCCACATATAGGATATTTATGAAAACAAAAGAATTGGGGGAATCAATGTTTAGTCACAGTTCTCTAGTAAAATCTACTGTGTTCCTTAGAAAAATGTATTAAAATTGCAAATCTGCAAAAAAAATGAAATTTTGAAATTTCACCTACACTTTGTTTTAATTCCTGTGAAACACCTAAAGGGTTAACAAACTTCCAAAATGCTGTTTTGAATACTGTGAGGGGTGCAGTTTTTGAAATGGCATCATTTATGGGGGTGTCTCACATACAAGTCCCTCAAAGTCACATCAGAACTGAACTGGTCCCTAAAAAAATCAGTGTTTGAAATTTTCTTGAAAATTTGAGGATTTGCTATTCATATTTTAAGCCTCCTAGTGTCCAAAAAAATTAAAAGGAGGCTGAAATAATGATGGAAACATAAAGTAGACATATGGTCTATGTTAGTTATTAACTATTTTGAGTGGTATGATTATTTGTCTCACAAGCAGAAAATTTAACATTTTGAAAATTGCTAAATTTTCCATTTTTTTACGACATTTTGGTATTTTTCACAAAAAAACACAGACTGTATCGACCCAAATTTACCACTAACTTGAAGTACAATGTGTCACGAGAAAACAATCGCAAAATCACTGGGATAAGTAAAAGCAAAAAAAGTTATCCCCACTTAAGTGATACATGTCAGATTTGAAAAAAAGGGCTCTGTCAGGAAGGCAAAAACATGCTGCGTCAGGAAGGGGTTAATCTTGTGAATTCTGAGACCTATAAATTCTGTCCAGTTTCCAAAAAAAAAAAAACTTTTCAAAATGATAATTCCAAATAACCAAATTCTTCCTTTGTTACTTACAGGCCATTTAGCATTTTCCAACTAAATCTAAGGCTTCCACTAATCTGCTAAAGAATCAGGCTGGAAGTGGTCATCGCTGACGTCAGGGACCCACTCAGAAATGCCTGGACACAAAAACACCCAGAAAACACAGTGTTTTTTGCCCATAAACTGCTATGCGTAGGGATCTTTATTCCCAATATGTGTACACTGCTCGATAATCAGTCAGACTGCAAATTCTTGAAATGGCGATAAATGCCGAATTAGACCCACATCATTGATTGGAGGTGGTGATCAGTTAAGACCATCTGTAGGTAAGGTGGTCATACACTTGGCCGACGTATAGCATGCGACCTTGCAATCAATACCTTGGCAATGAGCCACCGGGCTCTCTGGCGGCTAGATCACATATGGGCCCTTATTCAGGTTTGTTTGCTCCCCTGCCTGTTCGCGCAGGGGAGCGAGGTTTTGCGACTGCACATGCGCATAGTCAGTTCTGCGCATGTGCAAGCGCCCATGGCGAATAGATTATTTGCTGGTGCAAACACACATCAGTGCGGGCGGGGGGCGCGGGCTTGCGGGCCGGGAGATTTGCCCATGGAAACGCCCAGCATTCCCATGGAAACGCCGGGCGTTCTCATTGTAATTCCCCTATGACGAGGGTGCGGGGGGCCGGCATCTCACGTCAGGGGATGTCAGCTGCACACTCGCTTCCCGTACAGGCACCCGCAGATGTAAGACACCAAAGAGGCATCTTACATTTGAGAGCACTTGCAAAATCATTCGATGGTCCGCGACCATCAAATGATTTTGTGCCCGCACACAAGGCTGCGAATAGATGAGTATGCAAATCATCCATTCGCATGCGGGTAACAGCGCCATGCGAGGTGGGTGGGCAGGCGGCTGTGTGTGCCGGTGACTGGACTCGCAAGCCTGCCAAAATCGCAGACTTGCAAGTCAACCTGAATAAGGGCCATGATACATTGTGTGCGGCCTTTTCCATATGATGTATCATATGCAATGCCATTTATCGCACAGGGATATCACACGGGGATATGATGTATCCTTTTTTTTCAGCGATGACCATCTCTGGATCTGTTTCAATCTGCACGGGACCGTGCATTGGATCGGAGGAAATGGCATACAATCATACTTGCCGACTTTGGCATACTCCTTTCCGGGAGAAGCCCGGAGAGGAGTGAAAGGGGGCGGGTAGAGGCTTTGTTTTGGGGGCGGGGCACTGGTGATGTCATCAAGTCCCGCCCCCATGACGGGCTGAAGCCTCAATTTGAGGGTCCGTGGGTGGGGGGAGGGGCTGAAAATGACGCGAAATGCCACGAATTGCGTCATTTAGGTCCCCCTCCCCGCGGACCCGCGAAAGTCATAGTTTTTAGACCGCAGGGAGAGGGGGAGCCGGGGCTGTAGGGAAATGCGGGAGACTTGCCCCCCTTCCCGGGGGACCGGGACGGGGACCCGATTTGCGGGACCCTCCCGGCCATTCCGGGAGGGTAGGCAAGTATGCATACAATATGGCACTCATCACACAATCTATTGGCCCGCTGGAAGTTTAGGGCCCTATATGTAAAATAACACTAGGGTAAGCAAAAGGAAAGACAGGCTCCTTGAAGACATTACCAGTTGTAGCGCCAAATGTTTGTATGTGTTATAGTATATACAGAACATAATAATGTAAATATTTTTGTATATGATTCTTTGGGAACTATACTTAGCTCTGTTTCCTGGGCTGCACGTAGCATAGTCCTCACCCCAGTGTACTATACATCAGAGTGGTGGCATTCAAATACCATACAATGGTGTATCTGGAACACATTCCACATCCCTTGTCTCAGGCTTAATGCAGACCAGCTGTAGCCTACCGTACTCCTAGCAGTCTACATTCTTCTCCCGTTATCTGTTACTACCCGCTTGCAGCTCTGGACCTTCAACTATTTAGAACAGATGTGAAATTGACGTACTTGCTGCACAGAAAATAAACAAAATAAGAGGAGGACTTGGCAAACGGTCCCTCTGAAGTCACTTAAGAATAACCCATGCTTTGTGTTTATACGGGTACGTGTAAATAAATAACCTTTTATTTGGTTGTAAGCTCCCCGTACGCAGAAGAACTGCAAGCTAAGGACTCCTAAAGAGTCCCAGGAACATTAGGACAATGGAATATTTATAAAATTAGTGGGAGAGTTTTGTTTGTAGATGTGGATTTAGTTCACATTGCGGCATCATTGGGGTTGGGGAGAATCAGCAAAAGATCATCGAAGAATCATATGAAACCTTGGCAAAATGTCTACGCTTACCATCAGCAACGTCAACCCAACATGGTTCTTCACATAGACCATGGCCTTCATTCAGATCTGATCGCAGTACAAATTTGTTTGGAAAATTGGCAAAACCATGTGCACTGCAGGTGGGGCAGATGTTACATGTTACATTTGCAGAGAGAGTTAGATTTGGGTGGGGTGTGTTGAAACTGAAATCTAAATTGCAGTGTAAAAATAATGCAGCCAGTATTTACCCTGCACAGAGACAAATTTGGACTGCGATAAGATCTGAATAAGGGCCCATGTGTGTAAGTTCTAATATAGCCATGGCATTCGCCCATTGCAAAGTTGAATATAATATATTTGATCTAATATACATGTATCTAATATACATAGGCCTTTATTCTGGTTCACTCACAAAGGCAATTTCCTTCTCAAATGGACAAAACCATGTGCACTGCAGGTGGGGCAGATGTAACATGTGCAGAGAGAATTAGATTTGGGTGCGGTTTTACTTTAAAGTGAGATCTATATTGCAGTGTAAAAATACTGTATTTTCCCTGAACAGAAACAAAATAACTCACCCAAATCTAAATCTCTTTGCAAAAGTTACATCTCCCCCCCTTGCAGTGCACATGGTTTTCTCCATAAGGGCCATAATCTCGTGTGCCATCAATACGCAATGTCATTTGTCGTGGTTTTTTTTTTTTTACCAAACGGGTGTGGTTTAACATCAGCAGCTCTTCGCAATTGGCTGGATGCTGAGATGGAAGTAATAACACGTTTCTGCAATCTATCTCTCTCTCTCTCTCTCTGGCTACTGGTTACTACACTGAGCCTCAGCCAACCTGGGATGTTGGTCATGGCCCAGGTGCCAGGCTGGCTGGCGGCTCTGCTCTCCCCTCCAGCGCGCAAACTGGGAGCCGGAAGGTCCGGGCTATTATCTGCAGCACCAAGTCGCCTTCTGCTCCATTATCCACCACACCAGCCTCCAGCCCTGGGAGCCGGAGGTCCCGGTCTCCCCGTGGGTGGCTCAGGCTGGGGGCAGCGGTTGAGGACACTGGGTTCAGAGCTGAGCATTGCAGCTTGGGACATATCTCCCTGCTGCAGCATACCTCCCAACATGACCCTCTCCAGGAGGGACGCAATGCTCTGTTTCTGGTCTTCCCTCTTAATTAATGATTGCCATCACCTGTTTTAAACAGGTTCATTGATAACAAAGGTGTTTCAGCACAGGTGATGGTAATCATAAATGAAGGGTCATGTTGGGAGTGGTATGCTGCAGCTGCCCCCCTTGTACAGTCCACCAGCCCCCAGCCGCAGCACCACATGGCGGGCTTCCCAGCTGCAAACGGTCCCTTGGCACACCAGGAATCTGCTTAACAGCTGGGCATAAAAGGCTGGTAGCGCAGTGATAAGCAGGAAGGCCAAGAAAAAGGGAGACTCAGAACTATGCTACACAGTAGACCCTTTGCAGTGCACTGACAGCCTAATAGCCCTAGATGACCCCTCTATATACCAAGGAAGTATCCACCTTTGGCTGTCCCAAGGAAAGGGGCTAGATAGAGCTCTGCAGGCCAATGACCAAGATGGCGGCGCTGGCCTCCTGGTGCCGACCAATCACCAGACCCCCTCCGGCCGCCTTATGGATTCTCCCTGTTGCCCACCAGACCAGCTGCTGCCTCCTGTCTCCAGACCCCGGCAGTGTGTTTACCATACACAGGTGGAGCTAATCAGTGCCCTGGAGATTCTGTCAGGAAATATGGAAAAACATAAACCGCTTGGACTCCCGAGGACCAAGTTTGAGAAGTTATGGACGTAACTTTTCCAGGACAAAACCAGTTCTTGTATGGGGTTTCTCTATGTAGCAATCCACCTTCAGTGCCAGGTTAAGATCCAATGGAGTCCTAGGGACACTATTGGCATCATGCCTCTCCCATGTTCTCTGCCAGTATACCTTTCCCGTGGAATATTGGGGACCTTTTTACCATGCCACTGTGTTTACTTACCCTATATTCATGCTCGCAATATTTATATCCTCATATTTGAAATGACGACACAGAATTTTAATAGCGCTTTTATTTCAACATTGCACAACAAAATGGAACACAAACGTATGAATTGTGGCTTTGACGAGCTCCTTGCTCTAGGCAACCCCACATCTACTGTTGGCATGAGGAACGTGTCCTCCTCCCCCTCCCTGCATTCTCACCCCACTTTACTCATCCCTTGCTTAAACTCACCTTTCATTTAACAAAATACTGGATTGACTTGTGTTGTGCTGTCAGCATTGTGCTACAGCTGGGGAACCGTGCCACTTTTCTGAAGTCTGTTATTTGTATGGGATTGCAACATACTCAAGGCGTGTTATCACTTGTTATTATTGTATCCCAGCATTTCGTTCTCAAATATAAGTGATTACATGAAGAAAAGAACTAAAACAAAATTCAACAACCATGAACTGGAGTTAAGACGTGCATGTATTCATATGGCTAGAGGCAAGGCTAGGCAGCAATGCCCGCTGACTGACATAGAAGAGCATTCTGGTCCAGTGGCATCCAACGAGGAGTGACACCATAAAAGCTGGCTCTTCTTTAGTAACAGGAGCCTTGTGCTGCATTGTAACATTACATGGAGGAGTACAAAAGACCCTTCAATACTGTTGGGACACTTTAGAGGACTACTACTCTCATTTCCATCCCAGCTCGAACAAGCTCATCATTGCATCCACTGGAGGTTGGCTTCCTCCTCCCTCATAATTCTCAGTCTTGAAACCGAACCCTAGAGAAGGAGGTGGGCCCCCCATGCAGTGGGGACACTGGGGGTTTCTCCTGTACCGCTGTTGGACAGTCCAAACCCCCCCCCCCCACCACCACCACCACCACCAAGGACTGACCCAGGAACTAGTAGTCACTCTGAATAGCACAATCTGCTTATAAGTTAGTGACTGGAGGCACTATGTGGCATATTGTGAAAGAAGGCATATAATGTGGTATAATATGAACTGATCATAGGCGAATCTAGAATTATGGTAATGGGTGGTCCCAGATCTAGGCACAACAGCAGGGGGACATTTGCGCGGCGTAGCCGCACTGCAAAAAGGGGGCGTGGCCTCATGGGAAGGAGACGTGGCACCACAAAAAGGGGTGTAGTATTACACTTTAGACCATACACAGTAATGCCCATTACACATTTTAGCAAACTCCGTAATACCCATTACACATAAAGCCACACGCCGTAATGCCAATTACACATAAGGCCACACACCATAATGCCCATTACACATTGTGCCACACATCATGATGCCCATTACATACTATATAACAATCCGTAATGCCCATTACATATTTGTCACATAAGTGCTGCTTACCTATGTGCTCATTGGTAGGGGGTTCTTGCTTGATGGCACCATAGTACCCATTACACATGATGCCACACACCATAGTACCCATTACACATGATGCTGCACACATAATGTCCCTTACACATGATGCTGCACACATAATGTCCCTTACACATGATGCTGCACACATAATGCCGCTTACACATGATGCTGCACAACGTAATGCCCCTTACACATTAAGCCACACATTATGCGTAATGCCCTCACATACCGCCACTTGTAGCGTCCCTTAAGCAATGCCCCCAAAAGTGCCACTTACTGTAAATTTTTATATGAGCCTTCGCTGCTGCTGCTGCAGGGAGAGATGGAGAGCAGTGCAGCAGCTTCTATGGGGAGAGGAGCAGAGCGCAGCGCAGAGCACGCTCCCACTCCCCTCCTGGTGTCCCCTCTAGCCGAGTGGACATTTGAAATATTGTGCGCGCTGTTGTTGTGCGTGACATCGGGGGAGCACGCCGGGCGCTGGCACCACATGATTAAAGGGGGGGCGGGCTGAGGTGAAAGCGGGGAGAAGAATTTGAGCGGAAGCTCCAGGGGTGACAGTCATTGACAGCTGGGCAGAGAGCAGGGGGCTGCCCGGCTGTATTCAGAGCACTTCAGGTCACGGCTGTTTGAAATAATACACCTTTCACAACAGAAAATGCAGGGATTTACCCTGGAATATGGTCCCAGGATCATTTTCTGGTGTGAGGGGGAAAGACAACCACTCTCCTCTCCCTACCCCCCTTTAACCAACCAGCTATATCTTCGGAACCAACTGACCCATTTACATCATATTGAAGAACTTTTGAGTTGGCTTCGAATGATTTTGGTCCCGTGAAACTGGGCTGTTTGGTTCCAGAGAAATCTGCCCTCAAAGAACATAAACAGTCATGAAATTACATTTAAGAAATGAAAAAAAAAAAACGAATAAAAAACAGTTTAACCTCAATATCCCTGGAACCAATTAACCCATATGGATCCAGCCTGGTATCAGATTGAAGGCCCAGCGATTTGGGTTCGACTGAGATCAACCTCGAGCTTCAGTGATGCAGAAGGGGGAACTGGCAGCCGTTGAACTGGGTGGGAGTCGGAATTAGCGGGTCCCATGTTATCTATAGGGAAAATGTTCCAGCTTTGCCTGGCAGTACAGTATCTCCGGTTCCCAGAGGGATAGAGACACGGGGCTGGGATCGTTGGAAAGCTCCATCCCTAAGCTACAAAGTGGGCTAATGGGTGGTCCTGTGCACCCCCGGACCACCCCCTAGATTTGCCTATGGAACTTATGGTATAATGTGTACTAGGGCACTTTGATAGTGCATAAAATGAACAAGGATATTATAATATATAAAATAAACTAGGGAAAGGTTCTAGGACTCAAGATCATACAATGAACAACCAGCAAGAATGCTAATGGCAGCTGGAACCTTAAATAATCCCAATGGAAAGTATTGGTGTCGGTTTTAGTATTAGGCATTAGGGGGGTGGGTCAGAATTAGGTAGGGGAAAAAGGGTGGAGTGGTTAGGGTTACGCCCTGGGGGAGTGGGGGAAATGGTTAGGGTTGCGCTGCCAGCAGGGAGAGGGTTGTTAGACTGCGGAAAAGGTGGGTTAAGATTAGGGTTAAGATACTTGCTGGTATCCCTTGGGGTAACTATCAGGGTGTTGATACCATCCACATTGGATAGTGTTGTATGTCAAGAAGCACTCAGGAGGGACCCTTCAAAATGTTCCACTGGGACCACAAATTTGTGGCTATGCCCCAGATGACTCCAACATATAGCAGTCCATTCATCAAATACAAGTGGCACAACAATGTCCTTAAGAGCTACATGTATACTCACAGTGTTCTTCAAATTCTTATCTGATTATTATTATTATTATTATTATTATTATTATTTATTAGCATTATCTTTATTTGCAGATTTGTTTTCTGACAGCATACTGATTTATTTTAAACTTTTTCTTTCCAGATTGATTTCAATAGTAAAAGGGATTTGCTTGGTTACACCTCATGTAGGAGAGTATAAGCAAGACTTTGGGTGCCTGCCATGAAAAAAAAAACAGAACAATGGTTAAGTCCCAGTAGATAAACGGCTACTATTATTATAATGAAACTTGGCCGAAGTCAGGAGCTTTGCCCATTCTGGTTGGTGCTCAGGAGATGTCGTGCTTAATGTACTGTTCTAAGAACTGGCTCACTGCCCTGGTCTATTGATTTCGAGATGATAAACTGGACAGAAGGAAAAATTGCACCTAGATTTCTACAAGCTGCATCCTAACAATATAAACTCCGGTACAGAGCATGACGCTGAGGCAGGGTTGCACGTCCTGCACCCCTTTGTACTTCGTATCGTGCCTGGATTATTACTGCTCAACCTCAGATAATGAATAATATGCAATTAGGCCTGCGTAGTCCAGTGATGTCGTGTTTGCACAAATGCAGACCATGCACACCGGCGCGTCAGTGATTATACATCCGTGGGTATCAGTAGAACCTATATTGATAGGTCTTAACAGTGTGTGATGGAGGTTAGTCCACAGAATGCTCGCGATATAGGAGATAATATACTGTTTTTATTTTTTTTGTGTTTTGCTTATTGTACGTTTGTCACACCCCCATGTCTGTATTTGCACCAATTATTTTGCATATTCTGGGTACTGCACTAGTGGCGGCTGCTGCATGTTTAGGGGTTTAGTGGCAAACACAGGATTTTCATGGGGTGGGGGATCCGTACATCCGTATATACACAGTACACATGCATAAACACACACACACACACACACACACACACACACACTATACATGCACACAGCATATACACACACACTATACATACATACATACATACACACACACACAGTTTACATACATACATACATACACATATATATATACACACACACACACACACACACTATACATACATACATAAATACCAGTGGCGTAGCTACATTTTGGGCCACCCCCCGCTGCCGCCGCCCCATCAAGTACCCCCCCCCCCCCGGCCGCCCCGTCGCCCATGCTAACCCCCTCCCCCGCAGTCTTACCTATCGCGCTGCGCTGGTCCCGGCGGCTCCGTTATTCTGCTGAGGACCACCACAAAATGGCCGCCCCCATACAGCAGACAGTTTCAGAGAACAGTGTGCTATATGGGGGCGGCCATTTTGTGGTGGTCCTCATCAGAAGAACGGAGCCGCCGGGACCAGCGAAATAGGTAAGTCTGCGGGGGATTGGGGGGGGGGGGTAACTATAGCACCGCAGCCCCCGGCGCCCCCACATGCACAGCGCCCCCCCCGCGGTGGCGGGGGCTGCGGTGCTATAGTTACGCCCCTGATAAATACATATGTACACATACAAACAGTATACATACATATATATGCTGTACATACATACACACACACACAGTATACATACATACATACATACATGCATAGACACACAAACAAACACACACACACACACACACTATACATACATACATACATACATACATAAACAGACAAAATAACAAACAAACACACACACACACACTATACATGCACACATCATTCATACATACATACATACTGTACATACACTATACATGTGCACAACATACATGAATGCACACAGTATACCTGCACAATGCATAAATGCAGTATACATGTATACATCAGATAGATAGACACAGTACCTACCCTTCCCCTCTCCCACTTCACATGCTTGTATCTCACCTGACCATCTTAATTTATTATTCACTACAGGCCCCTCCTTCTCTCCCGGACACAGCCACTGCCTCACCCAGCTCTGTGTCTCAAAGCTAGGGATGGCCATCCACCATCGATGATTCGTAAACAATGTAGAATAGCTTTGCCATTGATGGGGGGCAGTTGGTGTTCCCCCACTATTTGAATTTTGAACTTTCACTGAGTCACTGCACCCGGGACTCAACATTCAGCTTCACTTCTTCTTCCTAGGGATGGCCATCGACCATCAATGATTCATAACCATCAATGGTTCATGGTCAATGTAGAAGGGTTTCCCTCCATCGATGGCACAGCATAACAGAATAGTTTTTTGATCGTCCCACGAGCCAGTCAGAGAAAGATGAATGGATGACTATTGATAGGTAAAACCATTCATGATCATTCATTACATAGTATGCTACCATCGATAAGCGTTTCTGTCATCACCATCGATGGCAATCATTGATGACTATCCCAACGATGGCCATCCCTTTTCCTTCCTCTAAGCCCCCTAGACTCCCATTGGCTAGTGTGACAGGAGTCTGCAGCTGCATCCCAAATAAGTTTCTATGGAGGATACGATGCTGTCAGAGTGTTCCCTAGCTGGCGCCTGCAGCTAACGGAATGTGAAGGGAGACGCTGTGGACGGAACATTTCTACTTCATTCCAATTGAAGAAACACAAAAATATTTGAATGGCTTTAACTGGTTGAGACCAAAATAAAAATGGCCTGGGCTCTTTGGATCTCAAAATAATTTAACCGAGAAAAGACGTGCTTCTTTAATGTAGCACATTAGTAGCTTTCTCCTAGTTTCTGCCCGGCCCCAAGCAAACACATTTTCTGTGCTCAGGAGAGAAAAAAATATGAAAATGTCTTCCAAATAAAATACCACAGATCTGCTTCAATAATCTATAAATATATAAGTGACCGAGTCGGGGCCCGGGATTCACAATGCCGGCTGGATGTGTTGGACGCTGGCTTCGCCTCTTCTCCTTTCTGGACTTGTATTAAACTTTAAGCCCCTCAGAGGTCCAATTAAATGATTGCTTTGCGGCTCTTACATTTTCAAAAATGTTTATTTACATTTGGGAAGAGTCTCCGTATGTGATTTTATTGGGTGTGCATAATTAGGGTGACAGTCAATAGGTCAACCACTGTTAGTAGACATGTAAAGCGTTGACACATTAAAAAGGTCAACAGGACGACACATGCAAACGGTTGACATAGAAAAAGATAAACACAAGTTTTTCATAGGTTTGGGCTATATAAACAGCCAGTCAAGCCATTCTACCAGCCGATAACACCTGTGATTGGGAAACCAAACTGATCTCCCATATTGAAAAATACAAAAAACGACCTGATCAGATTTAAAACCGATAAATTTGAAAAGGTGACAAAAGATTAGGAGGAAAACCGTGTGTATACCTGGGTACACAACACAAAAGCACAGTTCCGTAAAGGCAAGCCCCAACCCTACAGGAGAAAACCACGCAACCCCCTTGACACAAATACAACGAGTGAGGGTACCACTTCAAACAGTAAAGGAAAACATTGGGACAACGCCAGCACTTCCACTGGTCACCCCCCCTTTAGGGGTACGCACCAGAAAGCAGCTCGCAAAAGACCCAGAACACGAAGGGGACGACAGTGCAAAAGAGAAGCCAAAGCAGCGCTACACCAAGAAATAAAGATCTGTAACTTATCCTGAAGGACGCTGACCACTGACAAGGAAAACGTACTTGGTAAAGGCTTAAACTTTGTTCCCACCAACAGACATCGCCCGTTTGACTCCTTGGTTGACATCAATAGATTTGGAAGACAACTCAGATTAAAAGAGTATTTCTCCACACACATAACCTTGCCAGTCTAGATGGACACATGCCCCATCAAGAAAAAGAGCACATTCGACCCTGCATCCAACAACCACGCCATTAAATCCTTTGTTAACGTGATATCCAACCAGATCAAGACGCATCGGGAAGAACCACACATACAACCGCACAATCTAAGCAGATCTGAAGCTAAAGCCTTGCAAGATCTTTCTGTCGACATAGACACCATATTAGTGTTCCTGTGTCCCCTTGCATGCTTCGAGCATGGTGCCTTGCTGCACTCGACACAGTATTATATTGTCCCTCTATGCCCACTTGGATCGTGAAGTAAGACGGTTTATAAAACAAACAAAAACATGCAAATCTCATGTCGACTTAGATACTGTCAGCCTATCAACAGGATACCGATTTTATTCAAAACACTAGAGTTAGTCCAGAATGTTAAACAACACGCTGACACACAGAGTTGCACTGGCACACAGACAGATGCTACAACACTAGTGTGGACACACAGATAGATACTGAGAAACAGAAGCTGACACAATGGCAGGCTCACGCACAGACGCTGACAAACTGACCGAGGTACACTGACATTGAGACAAATCCTGACAGACAGACAGACGCTGACACCTGGATGCTGACGCATGGACACAAGGAAGCTGATACACAGACAGATGCTGCCAAGCAGATGCCATCAACAAGAAAGATGCTGACGCACTGACACACAGACTGCTACACAGATACTGACACATAGGGGTTTATTCTAGTTCATTCTTTCTGACAAAATCCTTCTTAGATGGACAAAACCATGTGCACTGCAGATGTAACATGTGCAGATAGAATTAGATTTGGGTGAGTTATTTTGTTTCTGTGCAGGGAAAATACGGACTGCTTTATTTTACACTGCAATATAGATCTCACTTTGAAGAAAAACCCCACCCAAATCTAATTCTCTCTGCACAAGTTACATCTGCCCCACCCGCAGTGCACATGGTTTTGTCCATCTAAGAAGGATTTTGTCAGAAAGAATGAACTAGAATAACCCCCATAGAGAGACACTGACACAAGGACATACTTTGATGTATAGACGTTGACAGGTGCCTGGTGGAGGGACAGTGAGGCGGGATACATAGCTGCTGGGTGATGGGAGAGAAAGATGTGGGGTGGGAGAAACAAAAGTGGTACCAGTCGCCGTATGGGGGGTGAAGGGATCCCGTTGATAAGGGGAAGGAAAAAAACCCCACCATACACCGTCGGACGTTGAGCACTACCTCAACCCAATTATCTGTATAGGGTGTAAACGATGTATTATGGTCATGTGTGGTGGTCAGAGCATGTTGGAGTGTAGTGTCCGACAGGTCAGCCAGCCCCGGTAATTTGGAGAGGATCTGGCCACCGGACAGGGGTTTGGTAACGCCCCGTGCAAAAAACAACAACAACAACAACGTAATTTATGCAGGGTGCTGCAGCTGTCTCTCTCCCCATCTCACACACGGCACTGAGCAGCATGTGCTAAGCTGGGGAGAGAGGCTGTTCTGCGGCGGCAGCCTGTCATCTCTCTCCCCCCCTGCAATGGGGGAGCGGGACTCGGCCATCCAGCAGACCTGGGCCTTGGTAAAAAGTACCCCCCTCTCTACGCCACTTGGTACAGTAAATATTTAAATATGGATGCAAGGGGGGGGGGGGGGGGGAGGGGCTGGACTACACACTGCACCCATGATAGAAATGCTTATGTATAGAGGTGCGGAGAAAGAGGTCAATGATATAGATATGGAGGGGGAGTGAGGTATGAAGTTATAATCAGGCTTGCCTACCTGCCCGGAATGGGCGGGAGCCTCCCAGAAATCGAGTCCTTCTCCCGGCCCCCCGGGAAGGTGGGCAAGTGTCCCGCTTTCTGGTAATAGTCCCCGCTCCCCCCATGCCCGCTGGTTTAATTACTGTAAATCACGGGTCCGCGGAGAGCGAGTGCGGCTAAAATTACTCGATTGGGACATTTTGCGTCATTTAAGCCCCGCCCCCACTCCGCGGACCCATGAATCATGGAGTTTTCCGGCATGGGGGCGGGGCCAAGTGATGCCTCTCTCGCCCCCTGACGTGTTGCCTCTCCGTATAATGGATTATAATGGGATATAGGGGGACAGGGGCAATAGGATTTGGCCATGCATTCTGGTTGGTGACTAGCTAAACTATGTAATTTTATTATGTGTTGGATAAAAAATGAAGACATGTGTCAGAGCATTGTCACATGACTAACACAATATGCTCAGCGCAACACATGTCTAACACAATATGCTCAGCCTCAGTTGCGTTGTTTTTCACAAACAATATCACATATGTTTTGTAGGTGTCAAAGGTTCTCAAAGCTGCCAGCATCAGTCACTGCAGTCTGTGATATTTTATTTGTGCCTGATTACCAACGTCTTTATACTGTGCTTGTCTCAGTCAGCAAAGAGAACCATTTGTATACAGTATATCATCCTAGAGTTTTATATAGAGAACTAGGTGATTCATTGCGCCCTACGGGCGCTCTTCACACCGTCGTAAGGGGCTCCGCCCCGTTAATTTGTAGTGTGTTTTATTGTGTGAAGTATGGTTATAATGTTATGTTGACAGTGTGCAATGTAACCATGTGCCACTTGCATTGCCGTGCTCCCTGCCCATACATGCTGGAGGATGACGAGCAGTCAGAGATCAGCAAGGTTGTGCCCAGTGTTGCCCGTACCTGACTTGACTCTGGCTGGCTGTGTGTGTGGGCATGAGGGGGAGCATTTATTATCGGCGCTGAAGGAGAAGTGGGTTGGCGACAGTGTGCAGGGACAGTCAGCATAGGTGAGGGTGGGAGCGAGTATTAGAGGAAGGTGTCCACTGCGCTCGCCACGCTTCGGGGGTGGCGTGGATAGTGGGGGTGTTTTAGGAACACATTCACAGCAGCCATATCATACATGTGAAAATATGGAAAATCGCATCGCATGCAAAAACCCAGTTAGGTCATGGTGGGAATGGAACCCATGACCTCAGTGCTGTGAGGCAGCAATGCTAACCATTACGCCGTCAGTGCTGCCCTGATAGACCTATGTGGTCGACAGTGTCTAGGTAGACAGTCAACAGGTTGACACCAAATCATTAGCATGCACATGGTCAACCCAGGCAAAAAGATCAACAAGGCAATGGTCGACACATAAAAAGTCTGATGGGACTTTTTTGGGATTTTTTTTCTTTTAAGCGCAGCCAGGCACCCTGCCTGAAGCGCGACAAGTGAAGCGAGACACGAAAAATCCACATCGACCTTTTCCTGTGTCGACAACTTCCATGTCGACCTTTTTCTTCTGTCAACCATTTGGTTACGCCCTATTGACTGTCTACCTGTCTACCTATACACTGTCTATCATGCAGTACTCAACGGGATAGCTATGCCCACTCTGGGAGTACTATGTAATGTATATGATGATCTGAGGAGAGGAGGGCAGGGCACACAGCCTGTGGCAGCTGGGCACATGTGCATTCCCTACACCAGGTTGCAAAAGCGCCGGGTCCATAACCAGCAGCAGCTCTGTGTGAATGCCAATGCCTCATGATTCAGCCATAAGGTGAAGGCACAGCTGGGTTAAGCACTGAGGGCTCTGGGAGGGGTCTCAGCTGGGTCTCCGCCTCACTATAGGCAGCACTGAGAGCAAAACAGGAAGGAAGGAGCCCGGAGGAGAGAGTAGGCAGCAGTGCTGGGGCTCACAGTGCTGCCTGCTGTGTGCAATGTGCTGGAGATGAGGATCTATGCAAGGAGAGGGCAGGTGCTGCTACTGCTGCCAGTCAGGGGAGCATTGCTAGGGTCTGCAGCCAGAGATGTGTCCTTCTCACTGCACTGACTTCTGATCATGGAGATAGAAAACATTGTGGCCAACACTGTCCTGCTGAAAGCCAGAGAAGGTAAGAGGCAATGTGGGTGGGGAGCAGAGGCTGGTGCAACCCCACACACTGCAGGGTTGGAGAGGCTCTGACCCTGCATGACCATCATAGGCATGTATGGTATGTGTGTGCATAGGGACTAGCAGGGCTTGTGTACTGCATGGCTGCAATGCTGCCTGTGTTTGCATGATGCACAGTAAAGCAGGGAGAGCTTAATGAAGGTGGGCAACTGAGTCCTGCACAGGTCAGCAGGACATTACCTCCTATGGACAGACAGTATAGGCAGCGCTGGGAAGTATACTGTGGAATTCCAGGCTCCACTATCTGTGGAAATATCCTGCACAGTTACAGGGGATGCAAGAAGTGCGTTAGTGGTAGTCCCACAAGTGGCACTGACTGGCTGGATTGTGACTGGCCATGTGGACAACTAGTAGCCCTTTAAAGTATTTCCAGGTCAAACCTGGGAGTATATGTGGTGCCAACCATAAGGGGTGTATACTGTGCTGGTGGTATACAGTGCATTAGATTGTGTCAGTTCACTATGTGTTTTTGTTTATACTAAATATCCAGTGTCCCCCCCCCCCCTTAAACACAATAATTGGGGTACACTGCTTACTATTCACCCCAGTCATTGGTCATCCGCTGTAAATTCCTCTAGTATCAGTACTTTTTTTGGTATGTGCCCCCCCCCCCCCCCCTTCACCATTACATGGAGACCCCCCTGTGTCACATTAGTTGTGTGTTGGTGTGGTGCGCAGCTCTTGCCAACAATGCATACGATTTATTACAGTTTTACTTGCTAATATTTAACTTGCACAGAAATGTGACTGGGGTCTGAACCTCTGGGTTATTGAACGATATCGTTCCTTGGATGCTGTCAACAAACTTTTAATATCTGGCAAAAATGTACCGTAAATATTCTGTCCGGCGCAGCCACTGTAGTGCCCTATGTTACATTGGTTGGCTTTTGTGTTTTCTCTTGGTTAAATTGTGGATTCTGTATTACCAGTCACCTGTGATCTCCTTTTGTAATACTGTGGAATAAGACCCTTCCATACCACAGATTACGTTCCGTAGGTTTTGCGTCCTCTTCTATTCTTCTCTAAGGAGGGATATTTATTAAATCTTGGTGAGCGTAAAATATCAGCCAATTAGCTACTAACTGTCATTTTTCAAACACAGCCCGTAAAATGTACGGTAGAAGCTGATTCGCTCATTTTTTTTTCAGCTTTGATAAATACCCTCTTCTGCAAAAAACTGTTGAAACTGTGTTTTGCTGAATTCTTATTGTCTTTACACTTCAATATTGTAAAAAATATTGAAAAAATAAATAAATGACATAGTGCATTGAAATATATCAGTGTATTTGTCATGCATTTAGTTATAAAGTGGTTACCTATTACACAGCACTATACGTTAAGGAGATAATGATAGAAACAGATTAAATATAATGACGGTAAACATAAAGATGGACCTTCCCAAAAGAGGTCATAATCTAAGAAATATGGAACATTGTTTTTTTTTTTTTTTAAACCGTTCTTGTTTTTTCATTAGCTACGCGATGATTACACTAAAGGTGCCCATACACTTTCCAATTATTATATACAGTACAACATCGCATCTCGGTTTTGCGATGAGATGAGATCTAGTCGAAAAAGTATGTGCAGCACATACTTTTTGTACTAGATCTCATCGCAAAACGAGATGCAATATTGTATACAATAATTGTAACGTGTATGGGCACCAGTTAGGCCAGTATTCAATTGTTTTTCACCAGTATTTCAGCTCACTATCCCAGGGGGTGGAGAGCCGAAATGCACAAATTTATTGCTAAACCGGACCATGATAAGCACTATATTCACAAAAAAATACATCCAATTGAATATCGAGGTACAATCTCCAGTAATTTTAGACTGGTGATCGGGCGTGATATAACAATTGCATACCATCCACAGGGTATTGTTTTTCTTTAAATTCCATTATATGAAATATCTGTTTTTTTTTCTGCCTCCTAGTTTTGCCTGTAGTGGATTGTGTTTTGTACTTTACAAAGCTTGAAAAGTGCCTTCCTTGTATCCCACTCACTTAGAAGGGGGGAGTGAAGGGCTCTTTTATGTTTTCGGTTCAGCTGTCTGCGGATCAGAACACTGTACGTTATCAACATGATGTCATATTTCTTTCATTTTTTTTTTCTCTGTCTTATCCCCTCTCTCGTATTCATTTTGCACGGAAACGGCACACCACCCCTGACCGTAGCTGAAATGATGCAGGTGCTTGGCTGTTGACTATCCTCCCTCTTGCCGTGTAAACATAATTTTTATGGCTGCATGCCTCAAAAACATCAAAAAGTTTTAAAATATGTTGCGAAATTCTGTTCAAATTACGAATTTTTTTTCTTTTTATTAAATTTTTTTTTTTTTTTTTTATACAAAGTTGAAATCAAATTTTCACAAAAATAAATGAATTCCTAGTACAGCTCACGATTCATGTGTCCGCACTTTATGACCATGTACGAACAGGTAAAGGTTTCAGAGTTAATTGTGGTCTGACCAGTCAGGGTCCCCAAGATTGTTTTGTGGTCATGGCTTCCGTTCTTACCCCCTTCGGGCTTCTATTGTATAATGTATTAGATCATGTATTGGAATAGATGCATTCCACAGCGCTGTATAAAACTCCCCCTTACATATCCAAATCCAATGCTCCCTTTCACGTTTCATTCCCTCCCACCGGTTCGCTTGCAATCACAAAGCACACAAATGTCACACTTGCAGCATTGTGTAAAATCTGTCAGGTTTGACCGTTTCAGAAGTTGGAAGCTTAACTCTTTCATCCGTCTGCAGCTCTGTCCTTAAGAATCCACGTTGAGTGAATGCCAGCAGTATGCGAGCCGGCCTTATTACAAATGTTAATGTGTTCTGCAGTAAATTGCCCCAGTGATGTAGTCTGAAAAACATTATCTCATTTGCTGTGGGGCCTCGCAACTCATTTCGCAGTCCCAGAGGCGCACGAGTGCTTAAACATATTCCTGAGAACATTTCTAACTTTAGATACAACTTGCTATATTTAAACTGGCTATCTGGATTTCTTGCCCATTATCCAGCCTGTATTGTACATTCCAACAGAGTAACTTCCAGCAGCAGCCTGCAGTGTGATTGGTCGCCTGGTGGAAGCGTGCCTGGGCGCAGGACCACTATCTAGCACTTTTAATGCTATCCTTGAACTATTATTTTTTTCTTGCTAGTGATCGGCAGTCTGACGGCTCGCCACTTTCATGTAGTGATTCCAACTTGTAAAGCTACCTATACTCAACAGTGTCTGGGTTTCTGAGGTCAGGTGTCGTATAGGAACATGGGACAATTATTGTTCTGCAACATGCTAGCGGTGTGTAATAGAACATCTACAGAAGACTCCCATAGGTCAAAAGGTTGACAGGTGAAAGGTAGACGGTGGATAAGGTGTACATGTAGTCTTCATTCTAGGACCCTGTACCGGTTTGAAAACCTGTGCAGTTCCTCTTCTTGCCTGGGGTGTCGCTGTCTGCTATGATGTCTCTATCACATTGTGGCCTGTATCTCCATACAGACCACACTGTACTAGAAGCACCAAAGCAGACAGCGACACCAAAGGCGGGATAGAGGAACTGCATGGTTTTTGAAATGTGCAGGGTGCTAGAATGACCACATGACAATGGGCGGAACAAAAATTGTTGACACAATTAAAAAAAAAAAAAATAGTTTTTGGGAGTCATTTTGTTTGTTTGTTTGTTTGTTTTGTTTCATCATATGTGACCACAATCAGTGTAAATGCGTATCCTCGTAGGTTCTCTTCGCTCGCCATGTTTTGGGAAAGTTGCTATTCACAGTCGTAGTCCATGCGGATTGGAAAGCAAACAAGTTTTTGAACTTTTTACAAAAACAACTTGTACACCTTTTGGAACCCTATTCTAAGGGCTGTTAGTAGCCGCCAGAAAGTATGGCTACACACCACAATGATTGTACCTCCAGATCTGCACATTTTAGTTTGCAGCCCCATTGGGCTCGGTGAAAAATGCAGAAGTTCAGATTTGGTTAAGACCATAACTGCATTTTGAGCCCATTTTAACCTAATTCTGGCAGATTGGGCAGAGAAATCGGGTGAAATTGGGAAGGTCACAGGCGTCTCAAGGGTAATGAGCCCATAGGAGAAGTCGCATGGGGGCCCTGAATTATCCTCCTAAAGGAGAAATCTTGTTCCCAATCTCCTGTTATTTGCAACTCTAGGAACTATGGGTCCTGTTGACTGACCAGGCATGCAGACATTGACACAACATCTTGGAAGCTACTTGCTGCCTGGCCTATGTATACATTACAGAGACCAGGCATTGGCTCACTTTGTAATGTGTATCTATATCTTATGTGTCTGCAGCCATTTTCTGGTATGCTCATGGCAGTCTACTTCTTTCAATTCCCAAGTGACAGTGCGCAGGAACTCTGTGCAACTGAAATGGGAAATCTGCTCCGCCACCCACTGGGGCTCCATCCACATTCATTTCTGGACTTGTGCCAGTCCCATGCTAGCTATGAAAGATCCATCAGAAATGGACGTCCTCTGGTCATGTATTGAAGTTGAAATTCCTGTGCAGGACATTCAAACAAAGTTGAGCTTTCCCTTTGGAACTAATGGTTGCTGCCCAGTTACTCAAGAAATGCCTATTTCATGGATGGTGTGATAAGTGAACACACCACTTCTTCCGCTAAATTGTTTCATTCCCATTATTTACTGGAGTAAAATATATGTATTCTAGCACAGACCATATAGCGAATACCTGGGCCCCCAGCACACATGGTGGCCTGCTTTCATGTTGTTGAATGGCACTAGCTAATATCTGGATTGGGGCTGCTCTGATTTGCGGTGCCTTGAGAGTGACATCACTAATTACTTCACCAACTGAATTGACTAAGTTCCCATAAATATTGGGTCATTACACAAAACAGTTATTTGCGCTCTTGAAAAAACACCTAGAAAATGCATTCATCCCAAAATGGCTAGCTCTGGAACACTGTCGTCCAATGACAAGCTGAAATTAACGTGTGCCTTTTTCCTGTCCAGACTCCGCCGCAGCACAGGTGGAATTGCGGTCTACTTGTTTCAGTCCAATGGCGGTATTGATCTCCGCTGCCCAAATGCAAACTCTCTATACTCTGTGCTCATCCTTTCTCCTGACAGAGCAATGTAGGCCTACTCACTTAATACACAGGTCCCCGGGTGACCCGAGCTGTGTTTTTTACAGCCATTAATGAGGATGCCCTCAATGAAGATGGCGCTCGATGCAGCCAAGGTCTACCTTGGTTGCATTGATTTAAACCTCTCTGCAAACTTGGATGGACTGCTGACAGCCAGGGTTTGCAGCAGAAATCTGAAACTGCTCGTCAGATCCTCTGTGTGCAGTGAGATCGGATTTTAACCCTTTTTGAAAGCCGAATGCTCAAGCAACAAATCGGTCTAGCTGCGATTGTAGGGGCTACTATATATTATATGGTGGTGTCCTAATATCTGCTAGTTATGGGTATATATATTGTCGCCTGTCTTCCTTTTTGTAGATACTCCTGTTCCTATGGCTAGTTACTTTTGTGTATCCTGTTAAGTGTTTTCTAAACAGCAATTATATTACAAACCATGCATGGAACATTGTCTGACTGTGCTTGTTAATTGTGGAAATGTCAATTGGTTATTCAGTAGGGTCTCCAACTTGACCCATGGTGGTGAGCACAGCCTCTCCATGGGGCACAGATGTACTGGGCTGTGGAGAGTGATAAAGTATCAGCCAATCAGCTGCCAACTGTAATTTTTCAAACACAGGCACAGATGTATTAAGCCTGGCAAAAAATTAACTGGAGATAAAGTGGAAGGAGATAACTTACCAGCCAATCGGCTGTGTTTGAATATGACAGTTGGGAGTTGATTGGCTGGTACATCATTTTTTGCAAAGTGTAGAGCAACTGAATGCAGATCTGGGTCTCTCTTTGACCACCCATGTGTCTGATACAGTGGTGAGGCCTAGTTGATGGACCACATGGCAGGTAGTGGTCGTAGCCGGCGGCGGCAACCACGCTTTCCACCGGGCACACTTGGTTTGATTCCTTGACATTTATGAAAGGGCCATAAACTGTTTGATATCGATGTGAAGCTACAAGAGTGACCACCCTAATTGTTTGTCTCCCATTACTGTTCCATTGTATGCCCTGCGCACGGTGCTGCGAAACACATGTGGCGCCTTTATTATTAAAATGTAGGAATAATAACAATGTCTTTAGCCAAATCTCCGTGAGACCACACAGGGGGTGCAAGCTCAGAATAGCACCACAGAATAGTTCATCTCTGCTGGATTGTTGTTGTATTCTTTATAAATTGGGAACATGTGTTGTGCACATTGAAGGAATTGTGATACAAACCAATGATAAGAAGCAAACAGCAGACAATTCTGGAAAACATATACCCTCACCAATTGGCCACACAAAGGGCCCGATTCAGCAAGGCAGTGGCTCTTTCGCTGCTTAACGAGCCCTGAATTGGAACCCGGCTGAATCCCCCTCAGTACCATGTGAGGGGATGTACACGGACACTTCCCCTCGCATGCAGCCAAAGGGGAGAGAACTAATTAATTAGATGGTCGCCAACCATCGAATGTTTTCTTTCCCCATTGGAAATAAAAACTCAGTCTGTCCTGACTTTTTTTATTTCCAGAGGGGGCTGGCTCTGATGTCATGTGATATCAGCTGCCGGCCCCGGCAGTCATCGGGCTGCCCGTTTTTTTATTTTTCAGCGGAACACCCAGTGATTTCATGGATGAATGGTGGTATACGTATTTAACGATACATCATTTGTTCGCTCGTCGTCCTCCACCAACCACCTCCACCAACGCGAAACATGTGCAGAGAGAGTTAGATTACTTCAAACTGATATCTACAGATGGAGCCATCCTCATCTAGCCCTTTAATAGGATTAAGTGAGCAATGGGATTACTCTGCTTATCCCCTGCTGTATTGTTCTATGTATTGTATTTCAGCTGAGAACAATAGGCCTTGGCTCACCATGACTATCCAGAGACGGCTAGATGGCTCCATCAGTATATCACAGTGTAAAAAATAAAGCAGCCAGTATTTACAAAATAACACCCAAATGTAACTTTCTCTGCACAGGTTACATCTGCCCCACCTGCAGTGCACATGGTTTTGTCATTGGCAAACCAAATGTGCTTTGCAAATTACCCTGAATCACCCTCTTGGTTGATAATTTAACAGACTAACCATTAATGGACAGATCTGTTATGCATTGGCATATAATTAGGTACTGAAGGTTTGGGGACTTTTTGCTGCTGCATTGTTTCTTGCTGGCTTACTAGCACCTCAGATGGGGTTATGTTTACTTACACCTCCCACTGCTGTTTCCGTGCACTCCTTACACATTCAGTTATAATGATGTATCACAGGTTTCATGCATTGGGCATTCAAATAGCCATTACATATTGCAGTCAGCGTGAGGCTGTTTCAATACAGCTGGGCAAAGATCACTAGAGGGGCGAGTTACCTCTCCTCCAGCCCGGATTCTCATTGCGGTGCTAAACTGATGTCGAGAGATGAGGCCTGGATTGCAGTCAGTGGGCCAGGTGTACTAAGCTTCAAAAGTGATAAAATGGAGAGTGATAAACAGCCAGCCAATCAGCTCCTACATTACATTTTTTAAACACAGTCTGTGACATGGCAGGAAGGAGCTGATTGGCTGGCTGTTTATCACTCTCCATTTTTAATTTTTTTGAAGCTTAGTGCATCTGGCCCAGTTTGGGTTATTCAGGCTTGATCGGGTGTACTCCATCCCGCCAGAGTGAAATCCATTCGAAAGCCACTCGCCATCGATTGTTTGAATTAGTTTTTTTTCCAGTCTGCGCGCAGCCCAGAAATGACTCAGTAGCTGCGATAGGAGCTTACGTCACACCACTTCCCCTCAGAAGCCTGGGCACGCCTGCGTTTTCCCTGACACTCTCAGAAAATGGCAAGTTACCACCTCACACTCCAGCTTCCTGTCAATCAACTTGCGAATGCCTAGCGTTTTAAAGAATTAGCTGGGTTTTATTGCGAGATGGCATCACACACGCACGCAATGATCAGTAGGCATGCGCATCTATAGATAATCGTCCGGCCTGCAAATTAGCCGTGTGATCAGGTCTGAAAAGGGCCCAAATCTGACTAGTATATGGTCACCTTTTTAGATTAGTTAATGAAACATTCTTTAATAACATGCAGGCTCCAGTCTGTTCTGTCTGAGTTCCTATCTTCCCCCAAATCTGATTAGCTAATTTATCCTCATGTACATTTGATCCTATTGGATGGATTGTCGCCCAAGCATGTTGAGTCTGTAACAAAACAATTCTATTGTGGGGAATTTGTGCAATGGTCCTCAAGTGCTTCCGACACGGTTGGGCGAAGCCTGTGACCGGGGTGTGTATTTTATCTCACACCTCACTACAGCCAACATCACAAAGCATTATAGTCCTCTCTTATTGTAACATCAGTGACCTGTTATTGACAACAGGCCCCCTGCAAGTCCCAGCACGTCTGGCACCTGTGGGACCAAGAGTTTGTGAGCTAAAAACTGTCACAGCTCAAAGTGAAAGTACATTGCAGAAGGCGTCATTTTGACAGGGCTTTTAACTAGTTTTATTATGACTGTCCAGTTTGGGTGTCGGGGGGGGGGGGATTTTGACTATGTACACTTGCAAATTTGACTTCTGTTCGAATTGGCCAATGGCCAAAAATACTGTTAGTGACAGTCAAAATTACCTTGCTTGTACAGCCTATTTTTACTTGCGATACCAACCTCGTGGGACCGTACATTGTAGTACAACCACTGCAATTTTGGCTAACTTTTCTTATGATTTTGACAATATAGTCAAAATCCTAAGCTAAAATCGCACCATGTGTATGTAACTCAAATTGTAGTTGCTGAGTGATCTAGCAAATAGCTACGTGCGTAGGCCATTTAAGTTTTAACTGTCTACATTTTGACTCCATCCCTTGTCCTGTTGTGCATTAGATAACAAACGCCTTTATCAGGGAGGAGACGTAAAATGCTATTAGGGAGTTTTCCTGATAAGCAGGGAGTGTAGTGTCGTCGTGTGCATGGTAAATATTGCAACAACATTGTTTTCTTTTTTACTTTTGAACAATACAGTTCATAATACCACATATAAGCTGCTTTATATATGCCTTTAGTTGGTATCTGTATTCACAGTTTCTTGTATATCACAGCCTATTAGTTGTGCTTTACAATATATATATATATATATATATCTCCATGTAGAACTATAATGCTGCCATCTCCTGGCAGCAAGTGAAACTACATCTTTCTCACATACAGAAACGCAGAGGCAATCACAAGGTAGCAGACTAGCTGTTGCTTCGAGCGGGCTTAGCTAGTGTGTAAAATATAGATATCTATCTATCTATCTATTTATTTCATATTCCTTCAAACATTTTAGGAGCTGTCAAAACTGGGAGACGTGCAGTCATTCTTCTATGTGCGTTACAAAGTGATTGTTGGGGGAGAAGTGCAAAGAGCAGACAGGTGGACCCTTAGAGAGATTGCCCAATCATCTTCTACCTGCCATTTTATAAACTGTAATTAACAAATGCTACTTTGAAGCTGATTGGTTAGTATGGGAGGCTTCTTCACTCTTTTCATTATGTCTGGGGGCAATTAATCAACATTTGGCGAGGGATAAAGTATCAATTGCCCAGCTGATAACTGTCATTTTTCAAATACAGCCTGTAACATGGCAGAAGCTGATTGGTTGTTTGGTACTTTCTCCTCTTTTTCTTTGGTTTGATAAATCTCCCCCACATGTCTGTTGATGATTGTTAGGAGCTATATGAATTAGTGTTCCCGCTAGGCTGTTTTAGCGGGGCGCTGCGCCCTGCCCGTTTTTTTAAAGGGCAAAATGCGCCCTGCCCCTCTAGCAGCGCCCCGCTAAAACAGCCTGGTGCCTGCCCGACTCTTTGCACGGGGTAGCCCAGGGCCGCCTTAGGCGGCGATGCCCGGAGCTTCCCCGGCATCAAGGCACCTTCCCCCTGTGGTGACAGCATCTTCGGCGCGGCCCGCCCACTTTAGTGACGCCGGCGGCCCGGCCCGCCCACTTTAGTGACGCCGGCGGCCCGGGACGGCCCACAAGTGTGCCGTCGGCTGCCCCGGCCCGCCCCCCGGCGCCCTGTCCGACACAAAAAATATATTGGTAGGTTAATTGGTTCCCAACAGAAATTAACCCTAGAATGTCTGTGTGTGTGTACATGTGGTAGGGAATATAGATTGTAAGCTCCACTGGGGCAGGGACTGATGTGAGTGTTCAGATATTCTCTGTAAAGGGCTGCGGAATATGTGTGCGCTATATAAATAACTATAAATAAATAGAGGTGCTACAGTTTTGCCTTTGGAGCCGGTCATGCTGCACGAGTAGGAGCCGTCTTTCCTATTGTAAATAAATGATGATGGGAAATGGTAAAAGCAGCAGCGACTTTAAATTTTTTTTTTTTTTTTTATGTGCATCAATATTTCAGATAATTGCAGATGCCGCTGCGGGCAGTGCAAACTCACATTTGGGTGTGATCCTACATATCTGGGTACCAAAATGTTGAATTAGTGGCTGTGTACAGTGGGACACGTACAAGTTGGCACGTGTCCTGGTCAGTGAGCTTTGTTTAGAAGCTATGGTTTCAGATGGTCGTCGTCCCCCCCCCCCCCCTTGCAATGGCATTGGTATAATCTTGAATGTTCCCCGTACTCTGACTTGAGGTGGATTTCACATCCAGGCCAGAAAACCATGTGTATATACAAGTGCACATGGGAACATAATTGTAATCCTCAGACTACATAATTATACAGAGGCCACAGACCATATGTAATAAGTTGCCCACAGTGGTTATGTCGGCTGTGACCATGTGAAATGCGAGATACTGTTTGTGCTCCCATTTTTTTTTTTTTTTTTATTCTATACAGTAGACGGGATTTGGACTTTAAGTCGACATTGACAATAGGTCAGGGAAAGCAAAAGGTTGACACAGTAATTGTCGACACATGAAAGAATGGCTTTTTTTTTTTTCGTTTAGGGATAGGTCAGGGCTGGGCAACACCGGCCCTCCAGATGTTGATGAACTACACATCCCAGCATGCCTTGCATCAGTTTCAGCATGGCCACATAGCAAAACTAATGCAAAGCATCCTGGGATGTGTAGTTCATTAACATCTGGAGGGTCAGTGTTGCCCAGCCCTGGGATAGGTGCTACACTAATTGGGGTGTCCATGTTTTCAAATCTCCAAATTGACACCAAAATAACAGCAAAAAACTGATGTCGACTTTCTTCCCATGTCAATCTTTTGCAGTAAACCTAGATACTGTCAAACTACTGTCGACCCTACGTGCCTGCATCAGACTGGCGATTTATCAAATGATCGCGTATGCCCATGATACACTGTGCGTGGGGGCCCCTTGCGAACGGACCATGCAAAGGCTGGCCTTTGCTTGCCACTTGTAAGGTGATTGACAGGCTCTGGGCGTTTTGTGCCATGTAACCTGTTCCTGGGGCTGTTAATAACCGCATATACGGTACTGTAGTATCAAAGCAAGTTGAGGAGCCGGTGTATAGCAGGACCGGCCCAGTCCCCGGACTGCTGTTACATGCCCTGTGTGATCTGCTAGGGTCAGCACTCGGCTGTCTCTCACAGCAGTGGGGTTGCGGTGAGCCCCCGCCCCAACTGTGCATGTCCTTCTCAGGGCATTCTTCTTCTATAGCCGAGATCTGTGCTGCTTGAGTGGAAGGCAGCACCTGATGATGACTGGATTGCATCATGTGATCATGTGTGGAGAGGATTAGAGACAAGTGGGAAGCCACAGACTATAATCTAGATGGTGTAGGAAGCGGGGTCCTCCCACAGCACAGAGTAGCGATGGGAGGCTCCATGCAGGAAGATTGTGATGCCTGATGCGCTGTATATATGATATGCAGTTATTCTTATACTAGTAGTGAAATCCATTAGTGTTTACTGTAGTTAATGTTTCTAGTAGACTTTTTAGATAATATTTAACTTACAACCATTGGACCCTGTAGTATTATTATTATTATTATTTTTTCTGTTCTTTTACTAATCTCTTAGTGTGGATCCCTCCCCTAGAGGCAGCTATCGGGTGTGAACAAGCGCCTCAAGTGAACGCATTCTACTAATTCTCAAAAACTCATTCACATTGTCCCCATTGAGCCTCATGCATGTACAATGTATCAAGCCTAGATACAGTGGATGAAGGTAAAGGGGTATATTCAATGCTCTGACGGCGAGCAGTGCCGATAGCTCGCCATCAGTATTCAACTGCCCCCCCCCCCCCTTCACTCGCCGTTTCCACCTTGCTGGTTCTTTTCAGCGAGGTGGAAACGGCGAGTGCGGCCATGAAAATGGAAGGGCTCGCCACAAAATGCAGCAGGCTCGCTGCATTTTGCGGTGAACCTCGCCATTTTACGGAATCATCGCCGTCAGGGCAAAGGTTTCCCCAGAACATTGAATACAGCAAGCCGCCACCGAGGGGATTTGTGTGGTGAGGATGGCTTGTTTTCGCCGCACATACCCCCTCGCCGGCAGCATTGAATACCACCCGTAGTAGCAACCAGCTTCTAAATGTCATTTAGACCTCTATGCCAATGTCTGTAATTTATATATAATACAAGCCCACTACAACAGATGAAATGTAGTGGCACTTACTGGTACATGGAAGAGGCACTGGAAACCTGTTTCATCAGTCTTGTTAAGCCCTTTCTAAGAGCATTGATCCTGGGGTAAATGGGATTGTTACTAGTCCGGAAGGAATTCTACCCCCCCCCCCCCCCCCCCCCTTCTATAATTACAATTGGTAAATGTTTCTCCAGCAGCCTTGCACAGATCAATAGAATATAAATATAATATGAGCAGATTATCCAAATCCCCTTAACACTGGTTCCGGTTGACCACTCATATTTTCATTGATACATGAAAGTAGGTGTATCAATAAAAATATGGACACCAGGGGATATAGGGATACAGTCCTTAGATCGACATGTCTAAAGGTCATTAGATCGACAGTCAAAAAGTCGACATGGTTTTTTTTTTTTGAGCCGGCATGTGCTGTATTTCATGTCCTACCATTCACTAGGGCGTGGTGAGAGAATTAAAAAGTGTGCCCAAACCATGTCGGCGGTGTCGACATTTGGGTAAGAAAGTGGAAAACACCACGTCGACCTTTTGACTGTCGACATATCCCATGTCTACCTAATGCTGGTGTTGACCTAATGACCCTGTTGACCTAACCCCATGTCGACCTTCATGCATGTAGACCTAGTTGTTCTCTATCCAATGATGCATACCTGGGATATATCTACTAAAAAAAAAAAAATCGATTTTGATTGATTCCATAGCGACGATAATTGAACTTAATCGATGTTAGGCTGGCAGGGTTAAAACACATTTACTAACAGATATATATATTTTAGTGTTCATTCTAGCACCCGCCAACTTTGAAAACCCATGCAGTTCCTCTTCCCTGCCTGGGGTGTCGCTGTCTGCTGTGCGGTTTCTAGCACAGGTCTGGTTTGCATAGCAGTGCTTATATACAGACCACACTGTGGTAGAAGCACTGCAGCAGACAGAGACACCCCAGGCAGGGAAGAGGAACTGCATGGGTTTTCAAAGTTGGCGGGTGCTAGAATGAACACTATATTTTATATTCATTTTTCAATGTGTATTTTATCTGTGGAGCACAAGGACAGATTTAGGACCTGACAGATCATTCATGCCCTCGGGTTTATACGTTTTGAGTCCTTCCATAGTCTATCTTCTCTCCTCCCTAAAGATAAAGTGTGGGTATTACACACACGCATTAGATTTCATTGACGTCACCTAAAAAAAAAAAAACAAGCCTGGGATATAGTCTCCGCCACTGAATGTATTGTTCATTTGTTTGAAGAAGGGAACTTTTTCTTAATACTGGGATTTGTCCGATTTTGAAGACAACAATACACCCTATTGCATGTACATGCGACAGCAGTATGCGTGTGTGATGAATGACAAGTCAGAGGCTCCTGGCGGTTGACAGATGGAGTAAAGTTTACAGCTGGGTATTATAGGAAGGTCTAAGGCATATTGCCATGATGTCACTCTGTCAGTGACATGTTTCTGCATGCAGAGGGGCAGTACAGGAGAGAGAGATGCCCTCAGTAAAGTTTGCATTCCTAGCTTACTGCTTCTGATGTAATGTAAGCATTGGAGATATACACATAATGCTTGAAAGCTGGTTATATTATTTGCCTTTTTTAACCATTGTTCTACTATGTTGTGTTATACCCCTTTTACACCAAAACACCGGGTCGCACCCGGCTTTTTTAGACCCAGGTTCAAGCCGGGTGCGACCCGGCGTTTAGTGCAATTTACACCGGGCGGACAGCCCGGCCCGCCCTCCCCCCCCCCTTCCCGGTGCTTGGAGATGACAGGATGATGTCATCTCCAAGCGCCAATCACCGCCGCCGCCAGACCGGAAGCTGCTGGGCTGCCCCCAGTCACCGCGCGCACCCCCCCGCCGTCGCACAGGAGGTGAATGGATGCCGCACACAGGCATCCGTTCACCTCCCTCCCCCGCCGCCGCTGCTGTCTGCAGGGTATAGCAGACAGCAGCGCCGGCTGTCAGTGTCAGGCTGACAACCCGTCCAAACTGCGGACACTGCGGTCCGCAGGTTGGACGTTCCCCATTCATGTAAATGGGAGCCGGGTCATCCGACCCGGCGTTCCCATTTACACCGCCCTCTACCCAGGTCCTAGCCGTGTTCTACCCAGGTCAGGACCTGGGTAGAAGTCCCGTGTAAAGGGACATGGCGTTAGGGATTTACACCGCCGAAGATCCGGGTCTGACCCGCCGCTGACCCGGATTTTTCGGCGTTGTAAAAGGGGTATTATTTACAACTTTTCTTTGTAAAGGGTGCAGCCATGTTCTATGTGGGCTTTTTTGCATTTGGAGTTAAATCAAGTTATGGGCAACGGTATCGACCATAGGAGGGTGGAAGTAGCGATGGCAGGCCAGGTGGTGGTTTATGTTGGTAAAGCCTGACTTATGACTTGGAGAATGGTAAATATCAGTTTATATCGGCTTTAAGCTATAAACTAAAGGGCCCCATACATAGAATGATTTTGCACGATTTCAGCCGATTACGACTATTCGGGTCGATATATCGTAGTGTTCATTCTAGCACCCGCTATCTTTGAAAACCCATGCAGTTCCTCTTCCCTACCTGGGGTGTCGCTGTCTGCTATAGTGCTACTAGCACAATGTGGTCTGTATATCAGCACTATTATGCAAACCATGCCTGTGCTAGAAACACCACAGCAGACCGCGACACCCCAGGCAGGGAAGAGGAACTGCATGGGTTTTCAAAGATGGCGGGTGCTAGAATGAACACTATCGTCTGTAAAGTGCCACATTGTATGTGTTTTCCATCCGATGCGCGGTCCCGGGAGTGTCGGATAGGATCCCCTAGTTCGGTCCTACTGCACCAGTGATTGATCGGAATCGGATGGAAAAAGGAGTACTTTTTGTGCATGTGATACATTGCAGGAAGTTTGACTGACATTTCCAGTCCCTCTACCCCCCTACTCCAGCCCATTCGATATATCTTATTGTACAATTGTATACCTAAAGGGCCCCCATCCGCTTACGTTTAGCTTGCAATGAGGGCAGGACCTTCCCAGGGGGACAATATCACATATGATACATTGTATCCTTTTGCATACAATGTATCTCATGCGATCCTAGCAGGGGCTATGGATATTCATGGCAGCCAGTGAGATCTGCGGGTGAGATGTGAGGCGCGGATCTCGCCATCTGGCAGATTGTCTCCTCTTCCTCCAAACTCGCACATATACCAAAGTAAATTGTTAAAAAAAGAAAAAAATAATAAATAAAACCTGAATCACGAAACGCTTAGAAAGCTAATTTCCTACTGTCTGGCAAAATGAGTGATTCCAAATTGAGGAATTCACTATTATTTTAGAACTGACTTAGGGGGTTATTCTAGTCCATTCTTTCTGACAAAATCCTTCTTAGATGGACAAAACCATGGGCCTTATTCTGATCTGAGCTCAGTACAAATTTGTTCTTAAAATGGGCAAAACCATGTGCACTGCAGGTGGAGCAGATGTAACCTGTGCAAAGAGAATTAAATTTGGGTGGGGTGTGTTGAAACTGAAATCTAAATTGCAGTGTAAAAATAATGCAGCCAGTATTTACCCTGCACAGAAACAAAATAACTCACACAAACCTAACTCTCTCTATACATGTTACATCTGCCCCACCTGTAGTGCACATGGTTTTGACCATTTTAAGAACAAATTTGTACTGAGCTCAGATCAGAATAAGGCCCCATGTGCACTGCGGGTGGGGCAGATGTAACTTGTGCAGAGAGAATTAGATTTGGGTGGGGTTTTTCTTCAAAGTGAGATCTATATTGAAGTGTAAAATCATGCAGTCAGTATTTTCCCTGCACAGAAACAAAATAACTCACCCAAATCTAATTCTCTCTGCACATGTTACATCTGCCCCCTGCAGTGCACATGGTTTTGTCCATCTAAGAAGGATTTTGTCAGAAAGAATGAACTAGAATAAACCCCTTAATGTCTATTGATTACAAATATAGACGCTTCCAACTACACAGAGGTCCTTCCCTGGCTTGGGGATAACTGAGATAGTTCATAAATTAGATCATGTGCAGATGCATGTCCAGAAAGGATGTTGGTGGAAAAGTCAGATAAATAGGGTGTTCGTATTGGAACAAAGGTTTTGTAGTAGCCTGGAGGCTCTTCCATGCCTGGTATTTTACGGTTCTATTCTCTGTTTCAGTCATTACGTGATTGGATTCCAATACGAATACCCCTTTCACACCAGAAATGCAGAGACCAACCCGGGAATTAAATTCCAGGGACATTCCCGGGTTGGAACCCATTCACACATGCTTTTGAAGCAGGGACAACCCGGGTCGGCACCTTTCACACTGATCCTGGGATGACCCTGCATTTCTATCAGAATTTCATTGAAAATGCCATTTTTTAGGCTCACAGAGATGAAGTAATTGGGGAGAGGGGTAAAGGGAGAGAGGGCGGGCCTTTGCAGACATTGCAGGCTTTCAGGGTTGACATAGCACTGCTGGGGTCTGTTGTGCCACAGAGCTTGCACAGTGTCTTCCTGTATGCTGTGTGATTGCCACTGCAGACATTCTTGGCTTTCAGGGGGTTAAAACGCACTTCTGGGGTCTGTGGTGCCACAGAACATGCACAGTGTCTCCCTGCACACTGTATGCTGCCTCTGGGCGTGTCTGTGAGCGTCCACCACAACAGGAAGTTGCCCTGCTAGGAAATCAGCATTAGCAGAGGCAACTTGGAAGGAGGGACATGTCCCTGCACCTTTCACACCAGCCAGTAGTCCCGGAAGGACCCGGGAGCAACCCTGCTACCTAGCAGTGTTGTATTGCCGGCAATTTTACCCAGGAATTTGTCCCTAAAAACCTTTCACTCCAGCTCTAGTCCTGGGTTGTTCCCGGACCCAACCCGGGAATTTAGGCTGGTGTGAAAGGGGTATAATTGGGACTGTTTTGGGGAAACCGGAGACCTTTTGTAGATGGTATATGGGAAGTTATCATTGACACATTTTAAAAGATCCACAGATGGAGCTAATTAGCTCACTTGTGATTCTGTGAGGAGACCTGCAAATCTTGCACTGTTGGTAGCTCTCGAGGACTAGGGTTGGCTACCCCAGTTGTAGCACATAGCTGCCCAAACCTGTCCTCCAGATCTACCAACAGGTCAAGTTTTCCAGACCCCCTAGCTCGGTGGTAGCCAACTCCAGTCCTCGAGAGCTACCAACGGTTCATGTTTTCTAGATCACCGAATCAGGAACACTCCATTACTGACTGGCACATCATAAATCTGCAGGTGAAGATAGATAGAATTGACGTGACCTTTTGTAAGAGCTAATGTAACCTTTTGAAGGGAATAAAAAAAGTTCACCAGCGTTTAAATTCCGGAACTGTGTGTGCGTGTACATGTGGTGGGGAATATAGATTGTAAGCTCCACTGAGGCAGGGACTGATGTGAATGTTCAACTATACTCTGTAAAGCGCTGCGGAATATGTGTGCGCTATATAAATAACTGGTAATAATAATAAATAAATAATAAACAGTGTTGATACAGTCCAGTTAAAAGTGAACAAACCTTAAAGTTCAAAGACAAAACAAAGAGTATAATTAACTATATTATAATCATTTATTATGGGAATGGGTCATTGGGTTATCCAAACCAAGGGTCAGCATGCTTTCAGTTGACCACTGGCTTACGCAGGGGGGGGGTGTGTGGTGTCCTGAATTTCGACATGGACTCCGTATTGGTGCACCGCTTCCCCCTCGCTGCATTCGCCATGTTTCGGACACGGTGCCTCGCTATTGCCTCGTATTCTCCCTCTACACTCTAGTATATTAAATTAGGGATCCAGATGACTCCCAGGCCATGTCCAGGTAGTAGATGCAGCATCCTGGGGGTGAGGGGGGTGTTTTGAGTACAGTCATGGGGGGGGGGGGATCCTAGAATAGAGCAGCAGCCAAGCGTACAATCCAGGGTGGGACCCTGGTGCTTTGCCCAAGGGCCTTCACTGCTCTAAAGATGGCGCTGCTATTGACTGTCCACTTAAACATTGCCTGTGAGATCAATTGCACTTCATCTTCAATGGCTATTCCCTGATTTTATGATATAAACTGAAATATACATTTCTATATTTTTGTATAAAGAAGGTGAGTCATCATTTCGTGCGCCTGAATTTATCTTACATTTGATCTCTACGTGGGTGCATTTAAATCACCTACAATAATGTAGCTTCCCAACACACGCTGAGGAAATCCATCAGAACTCGGAATTCCAGGCATCTGTGAGTCTGTGTGAACGTGTTACAACGTTGGAAGGGATTTCCTTATCAAAGTGGTTTAGCCAGTAATGTTTTGCTGTGTTTAAATGCATTTCAAACACTAGTTGCTTTTAATGCTTTTGTCAATATAGCTGCTGCGGCTTTCATCTCCACTTAAAAGATAATTGGGCAAAAAAATAATAAAAAAATGTTATCTGCCGCCTATTCTTTCTGGGAAAGAGTCATTTCTGCAGGATAGCTGTACGTCGGTGTCTTGCTGCAAGCTGAGATCTTGAGTGATTCCGTGAAACATCCCACACGGCAAAGATTAGTGCCTGGGATCTGACGCAACCGTGACTCTCCCAGAGACTGACGAACTACTAGTCCCAGCATACTGGCCTCTGGCTGTCAGGTTATGGTAGCACTTGTAGTTCCACAGCAACTTGCAGACCAGGTGGTGTCTGTTACCAACCAGAACAGTTTGGAAAAATATGTTCCCTCTGGAACACAAAACTATTTATATTGAAGAGCCTTATGCCCAGTGTGTATGGTGCACGATGATGGGGAAAATCGCTGGGCTGAAAAACACACTGAGCAGTTTTTTCCCCTACCCAGCCAATTTCCCCAGCGTTGGGCGGCTTTCCGTAGCAGGACGCTATGGAAAGCCGTCCTCTCCATCGCTAATCTGCTGGTAATAGGGGAGGACTGCTAACATTATCAGCGTCCTCCTTCTCCTCACGGCATTCGTATCGCTAAGACCTGGCTCAATTAGCGCTGCGAGCAGGGGGAAATCATTCCATAGTGTTTTCCCACTGTGTGCACAGCTGCGTACGCGTTTGCAGCTGTGCACAGGGGCGGGAAAGTGGGGGAGGGGGGGTCTTATAAATCCAGACATCTTACTTAGATACTTATGTATATTGTCCCTTACCCATACACATTTGGGATCCTGGCTGAATGGAAATCAGTCCGCACAGATAGTTGCACTGCTGAGAAAGGCCGGAAGGAAGTAAATGTTTTCTCTTCATAACCCAGCAGCTGTATTTGTGCTGTGACCTGCATGTAATGTGATGAAACTACAATATTTTCACCTTTTTTACAAGAACCAAATATGCAGGATGCAAGTCTTTTACACAGAGACCGTTCCCTACTTTTACAGCCAATGCAGATCATAACAGATTTCCCCTACGTCACTCAGCACCAGTCACTATTATCAGACAGATCTCCCTGAGATCTGGCAGAGCCGCACAGGTGGTGGCGTGCGTCCTCTGCTGACCTCACAGGTTCGCCACTGGATTCTACTGAAACTGACAGCTGTATTCTTATGAGTGCTGAACAAGAGCAGAGAGTAGCTGTGGGTTGGTTACTGGGGAACATTAATAGAGATCTGAAGAGATGTGTTGTTATAGGTTAGGAATTATATAGGATCATTGTTGCAGCTCTGTCTTTTTTTTTTTTTTTTTTTTTTTTTTTTAAGTGACCTTTTAATTTTGTATATGTGTATATATACGTCTAATATTATGATTTTTATTTTTAGGCTGTACGCATTGGTCACACAATCATATTTCATAGATTTTCTTCAGGGATTTAAGGTGCTTACACACTATGCGATATAGCTGTAATGATATGCATGCTAATGATCTCATTAACGATCTATATCGTGTTGTCATGTCTGTAGCACTATATCAATGCACGCGGCCCATGATCGTTAACAATGTCCTCTATGGTCTGAACATGCAGTCACGTTTTGACCCACCCTCCCTAGGGTCACTTGCTACAGACACTATGCCCTGTACACAAATTGTAACTTGTTTATTCTTAGTAATAATATACCCAGTCATGCAAAATAGAAAAAGTGCTCCCTTACACTAGTGAGCGAGAACAAAGATAAGCTGCAGTAGTATTGTGCAGTTTCCATTATCCCTAAGCATCAGTGGCTACACAGGTCACCACGCTCCTCTGTTGTGCATAGGGAGCGTTCATAACTGGAGAACATGCCCTCCGCTAAAGCAGCGTACGAGGCTGGATCGATAAGTACCTGTGTGTGAAGACAGGTGGCGTTGCTGAGGGAAGTTGGTATTACTATCCTGTGCTACCATCTTTCAAACAACGCCATACCAAAGTTCAGATTGATTCATAGCTTAGTTTTTTTTTTCCACCACCGCAATGCACCAGTTCCCTCATTCTGAATTGTTGCGGCCAAATTCATGCAATTTGGCTGCAACCATTCCGGATGAGGGAGCCGGTGCATTGGAGTGGTGGAAAAAAACCCCCCAAACTATGAATCAATCTGAAATTTGATATGGCGTTGTTTGATCTTTTGTGTAGGTTGTGTGATGATTGTCCTGTCCCCACCAATCAGGTCGTTCCCAACAAAAAAATCACACACACTCTGAGTGATTATTGAACGACCGTGCATGCACACGGTGCGCTGTGCACATGATCGAGGTCCCCCAGCGAATTAATCCAGCAATGACTGCTCACAAGATTGGTGCCAGTTTGTTAGCGCCCCCCGGCATTTTCTGCGAGTGCCTTGGAAAACGCAGGCGTTGCCCGGACGTTAGGAGGGGCACCGCAGCGCCAAGGAAGTCCAGACTTACTCGTCGCCTGCGAAGAGCGGGAAAACCATTAGATGTAGAGTGATTGCGAATGGTTTCCTGCTGTTTGCACGGCTGCAAACATATTTGCAGTCGTACACAGGGTGAGGATCGGCTGGGCACCGGTTTTCAAACTTAGAGGCCAGCTGGTTCTTGCAGATTAACTGTCATTTACGTTGAGGAAAGAGAGCAACCAAACGTTCCCTTTTGCATCACTGAAGATGGGATAAATAGTTTCATCAGCTTTTAGCTTGGGAAAGCTTCATTCACCACCGGTCACAGACCTAGAAATGGTGAAAGGATGCAAACAGCCATAAATGCACTGGACAGACGATCAGTCTGCTCATCTGTACATACAAAGCTTCGTACAACTTGTGGAGACACACTCTGGAACTTCTTGCACAATGCTTTGCAATTCACCGCACAAATGAGATTGATATCTTTGGAGGCCCCATACGGGAACGCTTGCTCTGACTTGTAGACTCCTTCCATACTTGCTTTAGTATTCAGTTTGCAGAATACAATATTAAAATGCGAGACAGAAACCCATCTACTTTGACTACTGTCTATGGGGGCGTTTCAGACCGGCTCGCTGCGGGTCGAATTTGTTCGCCTGCCCGATGGTCTGGGTTTGCGCATACGCAAATGTGAATGGCTTCGGGGAGTTTTGCACTTGCCATGCCATCCTCTCAATGGTCGCTGGAAGGGGGCGGAGGCAGTGGTGTGCCAAGCATTTTATGGGCGTGCCCATAATAACACTGGGCGTACCCCTGCAGACTCAGGCTCTCTACGCCTGCTTGGAGCGGGCGGCTGTTGTCGTATGATGTCAGCGCCTGCCCCCATTTCGGCCATCTCCATCCAGGATAAAAGTAAGTATTTATCTACGAATGGAGAAAATAAATAATTTGATGGCCTGAATCACCCCCCAAGGGCTCTTTCTTTGAGTGATTGCACTTTTGTGGGAAGCATGGCAAAATAGTAGAATGAGTGTTTTTCCTGGTCTTCAGCATAAGATCATCCTCTGCTTCCTCTTTCTCCTAATATGACTTGGATTTGGTTCAAACTGTGGTATCTCTAAAGCCACAACAAGCTCTCAGGCCTCTGCCAGCAGGAACGCTGAGCAATCCCTTCACTGTCCCTTCAGTCTACAAGAAATGTATTTGTCTTGTTTTGATGCTTAATGGTTTGTGTGTGTCAGATCCCTTTGCCAGTAATGTGTATCTCACACAAGAGGTCGCACAGTGTGAGCGCTTTCTGTGATGTTCCCTGCGAAGGGCGCTTTTGCCTCCACTGTCGACTGTTCCCTGACTATTACTGTTCTCATGTAGAAAAACATTTTACACTTGGGACTTTTTTTTTTTCCCATTTAAGAAAACCCTACTGAGGATTCCGTGCCTGCAGGGATTCACTTCCATTGTGTTTCTTATCTACGTCATTGTCAAAATAGCGAATTGCCAATCATTGCCAGTTTGTTCATTTTGGAAGATTTTGGTCCCGATTTTGAAGGCCGGATACAATGGCCGCTGTTCACTTAGTTGTGCGATTACTTTGCAGCTGTGCAGAAATTTCTAGAAAGTCCAATGGCACATGCGTTACACAGAGGCCCTTATTCTGGTTCACTCGCAAAGGCCAATTCCTTCTCAAATGGACAGAACCATGTGCACTGCAGGTGGGGCAGATGTAACGTGTGAGGCAAATGTACGTGGTCTAGCAAGCAGTCATCGGCTATTTAAATTGGGGTGTCCTAGATATTACCATGCTGGAGTGGTATGCCTTCGAGATGCGTGTTATCGTGCATACAGGAATGCCGATCCTGAACTTTTAGCCCTGTCAATTTTGGGAAGTTCCCATTGTAATGTCCATTTTTTTTTTCTCTTTCCATGAGTTTCTCGTAAAAAAAAATTCCAAAAAAACAGATTTGGAGACTTTGCATACCGCGGGCTCACGTTGTAGCAAGCCGTGGCTCTATGGTTGGCTGCCAGCACACTTTCTCTCTGCGTAACGAGACACACGTTTTCTCCATCAGTTATTTTGTTTTTCAGTTCTATTTCAAGCTCCTTTCAGTTTTTTTGAAAACGAACCAAATGTGACTTGCCCCTGCTGTGCACTGGCAGTAACACCGTGCTGATCGCTCCCAATCTTTTGAACCTTTATCAGAGATGTGACGACAGTATTTGGTACGGTCTGTCAACATTCAGGATGTTTACACTGTAATGTCAGCCAGAGAATGCCGACACGGTAGTAAGGTGAGGTTTTTATAGTAAAGTATTCATTGTGAAAGTTAACATGGTGACATGTTTAAATTGCTTGACATAACATAACTGCCATGTCGGCATGCTCTGGCCGACATTGCACTACTGTGCTGACGTTACACTGTTGAGATTCTGGGGCAGATGTATCAAGCTTCAAAAAGTGATAAAATGGAGAGTGATTAACAGCCAGCCAATCAGCTCCTACCTGTCATGTTACAGTCTGGGTTAGAAAAATGACAGGTAGGAGCTGACTGGCTGGTTATTTATCACTCTATACTTTATCACTTTTGAAGCTTGATACATCTGGCCCTCTGACTGTTTAAACAGTTCATGTATATCAGGCAACCTGTGGATCTATAGTAGAAATGAATGCAGCATATGTGAAAATGTGACAGTTAGTAATGACTACAGCTGTGCACCAGCTAAGTGATTTGGGTCATGTGACAGTTAGTAATGACTACAGCTGTGCACCAGCTAGGTGATTTGGGTCATGTGACAGATAGTAACGACTACAGCTGTGCACCAGCTAGGGGATTTGGGTCATGTGACAGTTAGTAATGGCTACAGCTGTGCACCAGCTAAGTGATGTGGGTCATGTGACAGATAGTAACGACTACAGCTGTGCACCAGCTAGGGGATTTGGAAAATGTGGGCCATTGGTAGATCTCAATGACCAATTTGGCCATCCCTATTCTAAACTGTTTGCAGCAAAAGCAAAATACATGAAACCTTTTGATAAAGAATATTATAGCCACGGATATAGAATTCTATAGCCACTACTCCCTGACTGGGTGTTATTTTTCTTAATTGGCAAGTTCTTTTTAATATTGGTTTGTTTAAGAATCATCTTTACGCATGTGGTGCAAGGCGTTATACAAGGTGATATATCGTCCGATTGAATTGATTGGCCAATATACAGTATCAGAAGCCCATCGAGAGATGTCTATCCCCGATATGTCTGAACCATGTCAGTGACAGGCAAATTACATCAGCCCTGCAGCACAGCCAATGGCCGATTTTTTTTTTTTTTTTTTTTTTATATATATATATATATATATGCAGATATTTTGGGGCATCACGATATGTGTACGGCTGGGCTACAGAGGCCGCTAGTGTAAATGCACACCCAGTTGTGACTTCAGGCACAACATATCCTATGTATGCACATACCAATTGTCAGGTCATATCGGGCTAGCTTCTACCCAGCTTCAGTGTGGGTTAAGCATCTTGCCTACCCTGACTCTTCTCAGGCAGGTAGTGAGCAGGTACCTCAGTAAGGGCATACAGCTGGATATTGCAAGTCAGGTTAGGACCACCTTTCAGCATCTCCCTCCTGGCTGGTACATGTAGTTCTACAGCTTCAAACAGCTCTCACAAGTGTAATACTCTCCACCTGGGTTCTTTTGCAGGGGATACGGTCAATAGGTCTACAACGTCAAGGTCGACATGGGTCAAGGTTGACACAAGCATTATGTCAACACAAGCATTAGTTTGACATGGGCTAGATCGGCAGTCAAAAGGTCGACATGTGCCGACAGGCGGTATTTCATGCCCTGCCATCCACTAGGGCGTGGTGGGAGAATAAAATAGTGTACCGAGCGATGCGAGGGAATGCGGTGCACTTCAAACTGTGTCCATGTCGACTGTGTTGACATTCGTTAAAAAAAAAAGTCAAAACCCCCATGTCGACCTTTTCTGTCGACCTAGCCCATATTGACCGAATGTCATGTCGACCTTGCTGCGTGTCGACCCAATGCTTGTTGTCCTAGTTGTTGTAGACCAATTGATCCAAACCCTCTCTTTAGTGCTTTCTTTAGGCACTGTACAGCTAACTCGCGAGTCGCACCCAGTGTGTGTGTGTGTTTGTTTGTCTCTGTCTGTCTGTCTGTCTGTCTGTCTGTCTGTCTTTGCTCCCACTCTTCTCCCATGGGATTGCAGTCTGGAGATTTCTCATACAGATTTGCAGCTTCCCCTCATTACATGAGGATCTCTGCTGTCACTACTTCATAGACCCTGCAAAGCCACCATAGATAACACTGTACTCTCTCTGGAGCTACTCCCTGTACTGAAAGTCAGGTTAAATAAGGGCTGCCCTCGGAGCTATCTGTACCTGAACACTGGAAGCTCTCTATAACCTAGTACATTCCTGTTTCCCCCACTGGACACTTGTGTGTCTCACTCATATGGGGGTTCTCAGTGTCTCTCACTGAGTTTTGTTGCACTGCAAACCTTATGCTCTTTCCCAGGTTTTCACTGGCTATTCTCATTAATAATCTCACACGTGTTAGATTGGCCGAGGGAAAACAGGAGAAACTTCCTTACATCCCCCTCTCTAACATGTCTCCCATAAAAGCGTCAAACTCTTATAGATCCAGGTCAGACAAGATGGCTGCCAAGCTCCACCTTGTTTTATTGTTGCATACAGTTTGACCACGCCTTGTTTTAGCCCATTATTTGGCAATATCCCCTCTTTGTGCAAAGCCCACCCTATGGCCCCGTCTGTAGTCACAAAGACTGCCTACTGCTAACATTTGTTCTATTTAATTATCAAAATTAACCCAAGAAGCCGGTTCACTGGCGAAAAAGCTCGTTATGCTTTCAGTATGCTCTGTTATTTGTCCTATGAGACTTCCCTTGGATCCTCGTCTGCATCCAGAGTATGTTCCTCAAACTGTATTATAGCTGGTGAACCGGTAGCTTCGGCTTCAGTCTCCGGTCGGTCCTCTGTAGCAGAATCCCCTTCTTCCTCCTGATGTTGTAGTGAAGACACTTAAGAAAAAAACCTTCTTGCTTATCTTTTTCTCTACCGTGTTCCCATTATGATCTTTGTTCTTCAAATATTCTTTTTTCGCTCACCTGTGGTGAAAATTCAACTGCAAGAATAAACATTTTTTTTTTGTTTCAATTCTTCCATAGCTGTAATATGAGTCATCCACATTCCATAGTAATATCTTAAACCTTCTATCGGCTGAGGGTGTTCATGTGTTTACATCACCTATAACAACTGTAACATAACCATAAATAAATGTCAGCTTTTTCTACTAAAAAGAAAGAGGGGAAAAAAAAGGTACCGTGGCAAGCACAGGACAGCCAGCATCGGCACAATCCAATAATGCTCAATAACCAATCAAAAACCGTGCATTGTCGGTGGAATCCACTAAAGGTACATAAACAATCCTAACCAAAAGCAAGGCAACCAGACAACCTCCCGGTAGAATAGTGATGATGCTGACATCAGGGTGGTGCAGACGCAACTAAAAGATTGACCGCTTTTACCAGGACTTCTTTGCCGACAAAAAACAATGGCCAATTGCATAGGCACATGGCATTTAATCAGTTGGTCTGAATGTTGACATGGTCAAAATGCCAACAGTAAACATGCCATTAGGAAAAAATGGGATGTGCCAGCGCTGGCTGGAAAATACAAGACGGTTCAAATATTAAGTGTATTTAATAAAAAGGAAAGAAATATATAAAATAATAACAAAATTAATATAATAACATATAGATAAAAGATTTGAGCTGTATTTGCTTTATAAATTGATTTTCAACGCGAGGTCACACATTTCCCAATGGTACATAAGCTGATTTGGGTATATCACCATTCCATAATGATGCGTTGAATGATGAGGTCTGGAAATGGTTGTGGGGAAAGTAGACGTCCCACATTCATAAGACCTGTCTCCCACAGATCCCTCAGTTTGGTCTGTGATTGCAAGAGCTCAAGACTCCTTGAGATAATGTCCACTTGGTCATCTGGTTAATTAGGGGCAATGGCTTGATGTCCCAAATGTAATGTCCAGTATTGTGTCCCAAAGTGGATTCTCAGGAATCTGCAGCCAATGGAAGGCGTTTAAGATCAGTTGGAGGCGTATGTGGATGCTCAACGCGTTTCCCCCGATGCTACACTCCGGCTTCCTCAGGAGCAAATATGTGGATGCTCAACGCGGGGAAACGCGTTGAGCATCCACATACGCCTCCAATTGACTCTACCTTCCATTGGCTTCCATCGGCCTATTAGAGTGTTGCATACACTGTGTCTTCTGTATTAGGAATATATGTCCGCTATATCATTGTTACCTATGCGCACTTTGTAAAATGTATATGTTGTGATCAATCATTAGTTAGAAGCTGGCCTGGCACAGATGACATTTATGCGGTAAATTTACTTTAGGTGGGAGTTCTGTTTCACACAGAATGTTGCTATGGGCAATCAATCAGAATCTACTTCTTCTTTAGTGAGCACCTTCTAGAAGATAATGGATAGAATCTGATTGGTTACCCATGGCAACACCCCATCTGAAATAGAACTCCCGTATGTATGTGAGACATTGTACTGTTCCGTGCCTTTTAAGTTTAGAAAGTGAAAGAGGGTGTATAGGGCATAGTGGGTGTGGGCCATGAAAGTGACAAAAGAAGGAACTAATAGATACCAAAAGATTTTAGGTGTGGTGTTACAGACAGCAAAAACCACAACGATACAATTCTCACAGAATAAAGATAGAACGACCGCAAATGGCTTTCTTAAAGGCAACGCTGAATCATTGTCTGTGGGGAACATTCGCATCAATTAATGGTACACTGGAGCCATAAGAGGACCAGCCACTACACACTCTGCCCCCCCCCCCCCCCCCCCCCATAAAATAAAAAACACAACATAAAACCCCTCTGCTGTGTAACACAGGGTTATTTGAGTTACTGTCCCTTACATGTCATGTAGAACCAATGTGCTCTGGATGGTTAACTGTAGAGTTTGTTGTACATGAAAATTCCAGAACCTCATTTTCCGTCATACTCCATCCACCGCTGATCGTTCCGTGGCCAAAGGCTTATTAGGCCTAGGACCCAGATCCATCCATCAGATTGCCTTACGTCAGATTGCCTTACATTGATGTGATAGAACTTGTAGCCACTGCTGAAGATACCAACGGTGGTTTGTGCTTCAGACCACTTCTGCTGATACGTGGCATTGCCCATGGTGGTCTGAAGATTGGCCAATGGAGAACCCAATCTGTGAACAGTGCTGGCAATCCTTCCAGAGGCATTTTGTAACTCTGTTGTGAGTCTTCCAACCAGAGTCGTATTAATTCTGTGTGTCATGTGCACGTCTGCACTTGGTGGTCTTGCTCCTATGAGCTTCCTTGTCCTAAGCTTCATGGCGGAGCCATTGCTGTTTGCAGACCTCTTCACTTCAAAATAACACCACCGTTCCCTGACGCAGTACTGGCAGGGTAGTCATTTCATTTGCTGACATTTTGGAAAGGTGGCATCTTCTGAAATGGACAGGAGCTTTTTAGTACGGGTTGGGTAGGGGAACCCGACAGACACTTGTGTAGTTCTCGTCTCCTGCTCATGATGAATGTTGTATTATTACTAAAATAATAATAATAATAATGTGTAACGCGGGTACAGTCTCACTGAGGTTAGACGTTCCCTGCAGGGAGCGAAGGAGGCTTCCACGTATTGGACCTTATTCAAGTCCGTACACTCACATACGATGTGGGTGTGCCTTCCACATTGTTCGATGGTCGGCAACCATTGAATTATGTGGGTGTTCCCCCGCAGGTTGCGAGTGTATGTTTGTGTCAAACATCCATTCACAGTCAGTGCGTGCAAACACACACACACACAGCAAATGGGTGGTGGCCAGACCACCATTCGCAAGGCGGGGTTTGGTGGACTCTCAAGGCTGCAAATTCAACTAGAATAACCCCCATTGTTTCTGCCAGTCCTCCAGTGTGTAACTGGCCCTTTCTCTTCCAGCCAGATGGGATCTCCTATTGTATCTGCTTGTTTACAGCATGTGAGCTCCTCTAGCACAGAGCGAGTATCTGGAGATACTGTATAGTCTTCTTCGCGGTTTGCTGTGTGATGCTGGGAAAGGAAGTAACTTACATAAACCAAACTTCCTTCAACTCCCTTGTCTTTATACGTAGTTTCAACTAATGTTCTACTCACTGGTATTAGTTAAGTCAGTGACACCTTATGCCAAATACGGTTGGGTTGGATGGTGGGGGGGGGGGGGGGGGAATTGTTGATGAATATATTTACAGACTTGCTCTGCAACTTTTTTCTGCACGTCTGCTGTAGTTTTCCCAGTTGTGTTCTAATAGTGGTACACACGGTAAGACCTTTCCTTGACTATATCGTCGATTCTACATCGAACGGACCTAAAGTATTTTTTTTGCCATGTTCGATGCGAGGCACAGCGAGCCCAGTCAATTTTATGGGAGATCAAATGATTGTTTTACAAGTTGTGTTACTGGCAGTGAGACCAGGCTAAGTCCTTAGACCAGCGCTATTAGTTACTAGATCAGCTGTCACATTTAAAAAAAAAATAAAAAGGGTTTTCTAGTCTACCCATTTTCATTTACGGTGTTATTCTAGTTTTATGTTGTTATGCTTTTGAGGGAGCAGTGGCGTAGACAGATGCGATTTCTGCTGCCAAGGTAGAATAAATACATTGTTATCATCTGAGGAATAAGCAAAATTTGCGGCGAGCCCCGCGAGGGAATGCAGTAAGTGTCCTCCAGACCTGTTCATACCCCCACTATCCATGTCGGTGCGGAGTTGATTTTACAAAGTGTGGCGAGGGGATGCGGAAAATGAGCCCGAAGCGTGGCGAGCGCAGTGAGTCCTGCGAGGGGACATAGATTACTTGACTTGTATTCCGCGGCCCCTCGCCACGCTTCGGGCTCGTTTTAAGCGGACCCTCGTGGGGCTCGCTGCGCTTGCCACGCTTCGGCACTTTATAAAAACAACTCCATGCCGATGTGGAAAGTGGGGTATGAACAGGTCAGGAGTATGGATACCGCGTCCCCTCGCGGGGCACACTGCGCTCGCCACGCTTCGGGCTGACGTGGATAGTGGGGGTGTGTTAAATCGCATCGCAGATCGAAACCTATGCAAATATCGCATTCGATATGCATACGATTTACATACGATCTGCTGGGAAGTGCCGCCGTGAAACTAAACAAGTACCAAATATGATTGTGTGATGTTTTGACATGAGATTATCAGTGCCATTTCCCTGCTTTGGTTATAAAGCCCAGTGATCTATTGGTTAACAAATAAGGTATTGTAGCGTTCACTTTAGAAATTGTGCAGGGCGCCGGGGGCGGTCCGGGGCCGCCGACGGCACACTTGTGGGCGGTCCCGGATGCCGACATCACTAAAGTGGGCGGACCGGGCCGCCGGTGTCACTAAAGGGGGCGGGCCCGGCCGCACCGAAGATGCTGTCACCACAGGGGGAAGGTGCCTTGATGCCGGGAAGCGTCGGGCATCGCCGTCTAAGGCGGTGCTGGGCTTCCCCGTGCAAGGAGTCGGGCAGGCACCAGGCTGTTTTAGCGTGGCGCTGCTAGAGGGGCAGGGCGCATTTTGCCCTTTAAAAAATGGGCAGGGCGCAGCGCCCCGCTAAAACAGCGTAGCGGGAACACTAGTATTGTGGCTACTTCTATGGAACCATATTTGAGTACAACACATTACATAAACAAGCCTTGAAATGTAGCAGTGGGTTTTCATTAACAAGTAGGTCCTACTGAAGCAGTAACTTCCCCTTTTAACACTGTGCTCATGTATAGGTATAGCTTTTTAGTAGGCAAGCATGGTGCCCCATGTAGGCCAGAGCCATATCCTATTATCAGCGGTAATATACACTACTAATAGATTCCTACTATCCCCAGTGTATACAAAATGCACCATAACCAGCTCTTCAGAGCCGTGATAACACACAGGGACATTTGGGGACATGTGTTATCCAATTAAATGTGATTTAAACATTGAAGAGCAGAAAACTATTTTTATTTCTTTTTTCCCACCGATGTTTCACCAATAGAAGGGGATCAAATTTAGATTCCCTAAAAAAAAAAAAAAAAAAACTTTTTTTTTTTTTGTGTGAAAACCTGTGTTTTCACCGCCGCAGCCCTGAAAAGCCACGCTTATCAGGGATTTTGCTTCTCCTGCCTGAGGGCTAATGGGATAAAGCATAACGAAGCAAGTCAAAAGAAACTAAATTATTTGACTTAATTGGCTACTATCAAATTTCAGGGAATATAGATTGTAAGCTTCAATGGGCAAGATCTCATGTAAATAGTCACCGTAAAGCTCTGCGGAATTTGTGTGCGCTATATAAATAAGTTAATGATAAATTTAAAAAAAAACATTCCGTTGTCATTAGTAACTTCTGTCCGATAGAG